>NW_023606949.1:0-40001 GCF_013339745.2 Dermacentor silvarum | reverse complement strand
TAAAAATGTCTTGCAGGTTTCCAAAACGGCTATATTCCTGCCTTATAAGCACCCAGCTCCACTTCTTTTTTTTTTCTTCTTGGTATATAGGTCTTTGTTTTCCAACATGATGTGATTGTCATTTGATTCATAGTATGCACCGGGAACCACGCTCACTATGGGCATGCATTTGAATATCTGTGCAAGATACCATTTACTCAACTGCAAATTCATTTCAGGCCCTTCTGACTATGCTAGGATGGACCCCACTAGGAGGCGGGGACCGTACAAAAACTACTTGCGGGTTGCAGGAGAACGAGTAAGCAGAATTTTATTTTAGTAATACTTTTAGGCAGCTTCCCATAGCAGATGGATTTAAGCAGCTTCCCATAGCAGCTCTCTTTTCTCTTCTATATAACAATAACGCGATGTGCACAAGTTGTCAAATATGAGATCTATCCCAAATGTTTATGCTGTGAATCAACAAAGTGGGAGAAGGTGTAGCAGAACCACTCGTTTGCTCTTTCCACTTGAAAAATACCCGGATGACCATCAGTATGGGCCAGATGCATGTATGACAAGTCATAAGTTTGTGTGTGACCGATTTTAGTTTATGTTGATAGAACACAGAATCAGTAGCAAAGTTTTGGTGAAATTGGGCAAGAGTGGTGCAGCAATTTATCAAATGTTGCAGGAGGCCTGTAGAAAGGAGGGCCTAAAGGAAAGAACTGCGTTCAAGTGGGTTCATATTTTCGGGAAGGCCATTAATAACCCAAGGATGTTCCTCCACTTCGTGCGAACATAAAAACATCGACACACTTGTTTCCGTATACATGATAGTAGGGCTATTTTTTACTACACTGGCTACACGAGTGTAGCTAGTGTAGGAAGTTGGCATTTTTTTGTACTTGGTGTAGAAAAGTGTAGCTCCGGTCACATACACGAAGGCATTTTTATAGCTGTAGTGTAGCATGCAAACTACACTTTCTACACTGCGGTTTCGATGAGTGTAGGCAGCAGACGACAAACAGGCTTATGTTGCAAATGCGTGGCGCTATTTTGTCTGCTACTGTCAGCGCTGATATAGCTACCATAGTGAATATTCGCAGCAAGGACTGTAACGAAGTGCTGGCGAGACCTTGTGTCACAGAGGAAGGTGAGCTTATCTTCTAAGAAGATAAAAATATCTTACTCGCGAATGGCACGGGATGTTTCAGACTCCACGCTGCTTTATACGTATTGACAGTTTGTCTTCGTGCGCTGCGCATTCGCCGCTAAGTATTTCGCTGCAGTTTGTCTAGATTTGTTGATGAATGGAAAGTCCTACAGTGACGTTTAGTTTCCCGCAAGGGCATATACGCAGCCAATAAGTGCGAAGTCCGACTCCGTGCGAAGTCTGGGCGCTTTTCGTCTGCTGATGCAAAAGACGACACGCATTCTGCTCTTATTGGCTGCAGACCAGAAGGCGAAGTGCAACACACTATGCCATAGCCTCTGCCCGGCACTACGCAAGCCTACCTGAAGTGTAGGTAAAAAATAGCCCTAATACAAGCTCTCAGTTTGGGAATGTTACCCAGTCACCACATTTGGACCGAAATATTGGAAATTAAAAAAGGTTTGCGCCACTAACATGGTGCCGAAACTGCTAACTCATGAGCAAAGGTTGCGATTTAAAAGTCTTGCGTTGGCTGGAAAATTTAAGACCGTGATCAATTTTTGCAAAGGGGGCGGGGCATCAATGGCAGTGAAACTTAGATTTACGAAAGGACATCGAGCTGAAGTAGCAGAGCAAGGAGTAGAAAGGTTGTCTACGTCGCATTGGATAAAATGATCTTATATGGCATTGCAATATGTGGTCTGCTATCAATTTAGTATTCCATAGTTATGAAAAAAAAATGTGGTTGATCCCTCTTATATAGGAATCGGTATAGAACACGAAAGTGAAACGTGTCTTCACAGAAGTAGTGTAATGTTTATTGCACATTGATATATAATGTCTATTGGTGTTTTGTGGCTAAAGCGCCCTTAGGCGTTGATGCACCCACGCTGACGCCTGGTGGCACGTCTCCTCCATCACGACTACCAACGTCGATGACCATGAGCAACCGTCGTGCATATGGAAGCTGCACTACGCTGCACACGCTAGCACAACGCGAAAGACGAAGCACGTAACTGACACACTAATACAACGCGCAAGACAAAGCACGTAACTGAATCGTCACCGAGTCAAATCAGCGCGTACAGCGCGTCGTAATTGCAGCCTCCGCGATCAACTTCAGAAACATTTTCAGAGCTAATTGCGGAGGCCACGCTGCGCTGTGCTGAGTACGGTGAACGCCACTACCAACGCCACCTAGGTGGCGTTGGTAGTGCTTCTTGATGCCAGCGTCCCTTCGAATGCTGGCATCGAGGCGTCGTAGTGGTGAGACCACCGAAGCGTTCACTGTCGGTGCGCGTTAGTGACATAATGCAGTACTTCTCTTTTCTGCTCGTAGGCGGCGGCACCGCCCCGAACAAGAGCGCGGGTACACGGAGGAGTGTTAGATATATAAGGCGCGTCTGTGTAGCTCTCTGCAAAGGCGTTTGTGGCGCAATGGGTTAAACGCACGGCGATCTATCGTCGCGGACCGAGAGGTCGTGGGTTCGATTCCCAAATTTTGCATGTTTGTGGAAATTTTTCTTCTGGTTTCTTTCTTTGTATTATGTTCTATGACGTATTTCCGTGACGGAAATTTTTCTTCTGGTTTCTTTCTTTGTATTATGTTCTATGACGTATTTCCGTGACGTATTTCCGTGACGGAAATACGTCAGTGAAGTCTTGGTGGACCCCGGCATAAAACACTTTCGTGTTAAAAACAGCACCAATACTAGCAACATTGAAGTATTGGCTGAATATTGCTTATTAGATGTTGAACATAAGTAAATAAATTTATATGAAAATGTGTTGTATTATGTAACTGCAAATGCCCCAGAGAAAAAACTGAGCTTTGTGAAAATTTTTGTGTGCCATTTTTGCTTTCTCCTTAATTTATTGTGCCGCGTGCACATTCTTTATGAAATCACTACTTTTGTTATTATATGCTTAGGGGAACATAAATTTTTCTATTATGTGCCTCCGTCATATGTGCCCTATGTTGCGTTGCATTGTCATTAGATGTCTGAGCAGGCTAGATCATAAGTGTCAGAAAAGGAGTAACTCGTTACTAGACAATTCACATGCAGAGAATAAATGTACAAGGAGGCATCGTTTGTAATAGACTGTATGTGCGTTATGTTCTGCTCAAAATAGCCCGTCTTGCTAAGTTGGTGTGGTGTTTAGACCAGTGAATATTTACTCATGGAACATGTTCTAAGCATTTTTCATTCTTTTTTTTACTTCCAAGCTTCCCCGAGAAACGTTGCGACGCTGGGAAGCCTCAGCTACCACATCCAGTGGAAGTGCCACTGCGGCTGCCATCAACAGTGTGGATGAAGCTGGGCCCCCTGTATTGGTGGACAGTGACTTTTCTTCACCTTTGCCATCTGGCAGTGACTTGGATGACTTGAGCTGCTCCGATGTTGACATAGCCAGCTCTGAGCAGGGCACCAGCTCTGATACAGATGGAAGCTCGGAGACTGATAATGACCCCACAGAACCAGTCGATTCAGATACATCTGAGGGAGTCAACAACAGTGGGTCTCCGCTTTTTCTAGGAAGCCCATTCACAAATGTTGAAGCATGTCTTGTTTCCCCGCAGGGGCGTCTGCGCAAGCAGGCGTTTGGTGAGTTGCGCCACCACGTACCCGAGCACACGAGGGTTGCACCCTCCCACGTTTAACCGTGCGTGGCTTAGCCGTGTCCGGGGAAAAGGGGATCCTGGGGGTTGAGCCGATGGTGAGTGCTTGGACCTTTATGGCCCCTCGGCGGAGGCAACACACCCCTTTGGCCTCGGCTTCACGTAGACGGCACTCCCGGACTGACCCATCCGGGAGAAATCGGTAGTTGCCTTTTCCTATCCCCCTCTCCAACCTTCGTCTTTCTCTCTTACTTTTAATCTTTCCTGTCTTCTTCGCTCTTCTATATTCCTTCCGCTCTTCTTGGCAGCGAGGGTTAACCCTGTGTGAGTAGCCTCCCTAGGTTATTTCATATTCGGTTATAGTGGTGACGTACAACTGGCGTCTGCAGGGCCTATGTTTACAGGCACTGCAGCGTCCCCTAGTAGGACTCCATGGTGGGTGACTGGCGTTTCTGCCGAAACATGAATATTTGCATGGCTAATTCTTTTCCCGCGCTTTCTGATCGCCCCCAAAAGAGGGGGGGGGGCGCACCGAAGAAGTTTTTAAATTTTTTGGCCGACAGGTTGACAACTTTCCACGCTACCACGTGGTACACAGTGAGAAAACTGAAAAGACCGTGAGAGTGATCTCACCCTTTATCGTTGCAAAGACTCTGACAGAGACTATAGGACCAGGTTACAAGGCGACGAGGATTGCCAGCGGTGACCTCCTCCTGGAACTCCGCGATAAGAAACAGCATGATAAACTACAGAATCTAGTGTCGTTTGGAGACTTTCCTGTGACTGTGACCCCGCACCGCACAATGAACACCACCCGCGGTGTTATTTCTGATGACGACCTGTTGGAGCTCACCGAAGATGAACTTTTGGAAGGATTCAAAGAACAAAATGTTTTGACTGTAAAACGAATCAAGATGAGGCGCGATGGCAAGGAGCTAAAGACAAAACATATAATCCTTACTTTTGGTTCCAGTGTTCTACCCGAGACCATTGAAGCTGGATACATTAAATTACGTGTCAGGCCATACGTCCCAAACCTTCTTCGATGCTTCAAATGCCAAAGATTCGGCCACAGTTCGCAGAACTGCCGAGGCCGTCAGACTTGTGCGAAATGCAGTGCAACTGAGCATCTCTCTGAATCATGCGAAAACTGTCTCCACTGTGTGAACTGTGATGGGGAGCACGCCGCATACTCGCGGTCGTGCCCATCCTGGAAAAAAGAAAAAGAAATTGTAACAAATAAAGTAAAGGAAAATCTAACGTGCAAGGAGGCACGCAGGCGGGTATCCTACCTGCCAAAGAAAACCTTTGCCGAAGTGGCGCGTCAGGGGGCAGCGTCGCAACGGCTTCCGGTGGCTGTCCGGCCCACACACAGTGAGCCGGCAGTGACGCCATCCGCCCCCCACCCCCCCCCGGCGGCTGCAGCTCGCGCTGCTCCGCCAACTCACAAGAAGGGGCCATCGATCTCCGGGCTGGTGGCCTCAAGGGCCTCGTCCCTCGAAACGAAGCCTTCCCGTCAAACGAACCGCTCGCAAGAGCGCGTGTCCAGCGCCTCGCAAGAGGCGATGGAGACAACAACCTGCCAGACAGCGCCGCAAGCGCCAAAGGAGCCGCGAGAATCTCGCGATCCCTCCAAACAAGAAAAAGCCCGCATCACAGGGCGCGACAAGGGCTCTGGAAGTTAAATTAGTCTCTTTTAAACAGACAACACAAAAAAAAACACTTCCAACATGAATACACAAATAAAACAATGGAACGTCAGAGGACTCCTACACAACCTCGATGACGTCAAAGAAATCCTACACAGGTTTAATCCTAAGGTGCTGTGTGTTCAAGAGACACACCTTAAATCTACACAATCAAACTTTCTCTGGCAATACGCCATTTTTCGTAAAGACCGCGATGACACAGTCGTGTCTTCGGGTGGTGTGGCTATTGTAGTCGATAGAGATATTGCCTGCCGGGAATTAAAACTTCGTACGCCCCTAGAGGCAGTTGCTGTCCGAGGGGTGTTGTTTGACAAGCTGATCACTACCAGCTCTATATACATCCCTCCCAATTATCAACTACATAAAACGGAATTTCAAAACTACATAAATGAACTTCCGGAGCCATACATAGTTCTCGGAGATTTCAACGCACATAACACCTTGTGGGGAGACTCGTGTTGTGATGGAAGAGGTCGCCTAATTGAAAACTTTCTTTTTTCCTCAGGAGCATGTTTACTTAATAAGAAAGAGCCAACGTACTACAGCGTGGCGCATAATTCATACTCCTCCATAGATTTGAGTATCGTGTCGAGTACACTAATTGCGTACCTGGAGTGGTCCGTTCTGAAGAACCCCTTTGGGAGCGACCACTTTCCAATTATGCTAAGCTTAACAAAACAAGATGGATGCTCGCCACATGTTCCCCGATGGAAGGTTGACTCTGCTAACTAGCAACTTTTTAAAGAAATAACATATTTAGGCCGAGATGACGTTGCCTCTCTTAACATAGACGATGCTGTGGCGTATATAACAGGTTTTATCACTGACGCTGCAGAAAGGTGCATACAACAAACTAATGGACTAGCTAACAAGCGTCGCCTGCCTTGGTGGAACGAGGAATGCCAAAAAGCACGTAAAAAGCAAAACAAGGCCTGGGGATTGTTTCGCAACTCCCCAACAGCCGAAAACTTGATTAATTTTAAACAAGCCAAATCGCAGGGCAGGAGAACGCGCAGACGTGCTAAAAGAGAGAGCTGGGAAAAGTACATCTCCAGCATAAATTCGTACACCGATTAAACGAAAGTCTGGAATAGGGTAAATAAATTAATAGGTCGGGAGCCACATCCCCTACCCTTAGTAAATAGCCAAGGTGATAGCCTGGTAGACCAGGCGGATAGTCTAGGCAAACACTTCGAATATGTATCGAGTGAATCGCACTATACACAATCTTTCCTGAAGTTGAAAGAACGCGAAGAGCGGCAGCCCCTTAATCGCAAAGGTTCATTAAATGAGGCTTACAGCCGACCATTCAGCTTAGCCGAAGTTAAAGCATCTCTCGCTTCTTGCAACAACTCGGCGCCAGGTGGCGACCGTATCATCTACGTAATGATTAGGTACTTACACCCCGAAACACTGACAACACTCCTCTCTCTCTCTCTCTTTAATGCCATGTGGGCGGCTGGATATATTCCTTCCTTGTGGAAAGAAGCCATAGTCATCCCGATTCTTAAACAAGGAAAGGACCCGTCTTTAGCTAGCAGCTACAGGCCAATAGCGCTAACAAGCTGCCTGTGTAAATTGTATGAAAAAATGATAAACCGGCGCCTAATCTGTTTCATAGAAAATGACAAAAAACTAGACCCCTTCCAGTGTGGCTTCCGAGAAGGTAGGTCAACAATAGACCACCTTGTTCGCATCGAGGCAAACATCAGAGATGCGTTTATACATAAACAGTTTTTACTTTCGGTCTTTCTAGATCTAGAGAAAGCGTACGACACCACATGGCGCTTCAGGATTCTGCGAGATCTTTCCGCGAGAGGGGTCCGTGGAAATATGTTAAACAGAGTCGAAAGCTACTTGTCTAACCGGACGTTTCGCGTAAGAGTGGGCAATGTTTTATCTAGAACATTCACCCAGGAGGCTGGCGTGCCACAAGGGGGTGTGCTTAGTTGTACACTCTTTATTGTAAAAATGAACTCCCTGTATACAGTTACTCCACGCAGCATGTTTTATTCTGTGTATGTCGATGATGTACAGATAGGTTTCAAATAATGCAACATTGTTATCTGCAAACGACAGGTACAGCTTGGATTAAACAAACTGTCTAAATGGGCCGATGTAAATGGATTTAAAATAAATGCAAAGAAAAGTACGTGCATACTTTTCTCAAACATAAGAGGCATGACACCAGTGCCAAATCTCACGATTAATCAAGAGGAACTGTCCGTGAGCAGTGAACATATATTCCTGGGAATAATTCTAGACTCGAAGCTTACCTTTATCCCCCATCTTAAATTTTAGAAGGCAAGGTGTCTGAAGACGATGAACCTTTTAAAAAATTTGTCGCGCGCAACATGGGGTAGTGACCGAAAATGCCTCCTGAACTTGTACAACAGTCTTGTCCGCTCACGCCTTGATTACGGAGCTATAATTTATAATTCCGCAACGCCAAGTGCATTAAAAATTCTAGACCCCGTTCACCATCTGGGCATCCGCCTCGCGACCGGTGCTTTCCGAACAAGTCCAATCCAGAGCCTCTACGTAGAGTCGAATCAGCGGTCACTTCGTCTGCAGCGTTCATATAGTAGTTTTATATATTTTCTTAGAGTACACGCGAACATTGAACATCCCTCTTATTCAACCATAAACGACATGACCACTGCCACACTCTTCCAAAATCGACCGGCATCGAGAAAACCGTTCTCTTTGCGTGTGAGGAATCTTAGTGAGGAAATGGGTGTGCCGTTGCTTGAACACTGTCTTATGCTCCAGCGAAACTGTTACCCCCGTGGCCGTGGCAGCTCATAGAGTGTGACACGTCGTTCGTAGAGGTCACTAGGTACGCATCAGAGTCACATATCAAAATGCATTTCCTTGAACTCCAGTGAAAGTACACATGCACAAAGGTTTATACAGACGCTTCTAAGTCAAGTGACGGGGTGTCGTATGCAGCCGTCGGCCCATCCTTCTCGGAGTCCGGTGTACTCCACCCGGAAGCAAGTATCTTTACGGCTGAGGCCTATGCACTATTGTCAGCTGTGAGGCATATAAGGAAATCTAAACTTCAAAAATCAATCATATTTACAGACTCTCAAAGTGTCGTAAACGCTTTAAAGTCACCCTGGAAACAGAAAAATCCTATAGTCATAGAGCTCTATTCCGTACTGTGTAGAGCGTATGTATCTAACCAGCTTATCATTATATGCTGGGTGCCTGGCCATAGAAGCATTGAGGGTAATGTGCTAGCTGACCGAATGGCTACATCAATAACATCGCACACTATTAATCCTACAGCCGCAGTTTCTGCAACAGATTTGAAAGCTTTCTTGCGTAAGAAACTGCGAAGCCATTGGCAACGTCTGTGGGATGCAGAAACAAATAAGCTTCGCTTGATTAAGCCACAGTTAGGTTTCTGGCCCTCCGCAACGAGAACGCGGCGAACTGTTGTCCTATTCTGTCGTCTCAGAATAGGACACACATTTGGCACCCATAGTTTTTCGCTGACCGGAGATGAACCACCAACCTGCGATAGATGTGGTGAGAGGCTAACAGTCCTCCACGTTCTCCTGGAGTGTCGGGATGCCGAAACAGATAGAAAAAAACATTTTCCTTTAGCTTACCGCTATCATGTCCCTCTGCATCCCAATATGTTTCTTGGTGAGGAACCGCTGTTTAACACCAACGCAGTCCTAAGTTTCCTAAACGACGTGGTCCTGCATGTTATAAGCCCAATAAATTCATAGCGCATCCTCTCTCCAGAGGATGCCGCTGTGATGGTAGTTTTGTATAAGCACATGCCTCCAGGCCCTTGTGTTTAAAGGGCTCTGTTTAGGTAGTAGTGTTTCTTGACAATTTTATATTTGACATATCTTTTATATAATATCATTCTTTAGCAATGAATATTTTATGTCAATGAATATTTTATGTTCACAGTACACGTCACTAGTCATTGCCATTATCTTATTACATGTAGATTTTACGCACTTTACAGCGACTATTTAGGCCCCTTTACAGCCACGTCACATCTACTTCTTTTTATTCATCGCTTCACTGCGAAGTAACACTGGCATGGCGCTCTTTGGCCAAACCTGGCCCTTGCGCCACTAAACTGCAACAATCATCAAGCATGTCTTGTTATTATGACTTTGTTTTTCATGTTTCGGTTGACAAGGGAATGCCTTGGCCAAATCTTGTTTATATTTTCCGCACTTCTGACTCCATGGAATACTCTGCCATCTACTACGTTCAAATTCAAGTTATTCTCGCAATTCCAGAAAGACAGGCTTCGAAAGCCACTTTTTCTGTTCAAATTGTCATGTGTACTTGGAGGAAACAACTATGACCTGTCCGAGCTGCTCCCAGGACTCCCAGAGCAAAGGAACTTTTTGCAGGTGAGGTTGGCTGAGACTTTGCGATCATTCCTTGAGCAGGATAGAATTTACAAATATTTTATCAGCACAGAAAGAACCCCTGGTGAGCCGATTACAGACATTGTTGATGGTTTTTTGTACCAAGAACAAGTTGATTCCACATCAAGATTAAATTTTTCACTTCTGTGGAACACTGATGGTGTGCAAGTGTTTAAGAGCTCCGTAAAGTCCCTCTGGCCTGTTGACTGTGTGATTCCGGAGCTGCCACCTCTCCATCGAAAAAAGTTTCAAATCTTAACTTTCTTGTGGTTTTCCACAAAGCCACTGATGAATACATTTTTGAGACCTTTCTGCTCAGAGCTGCAGGATCTCGCCAGCCATGGCCTCACATGGCGGCACCCTGAAACAGGCAAGACCATGGTGTCATATATTAAAGCTCCATTATCATCTGTGGAAGCTGTTGCACGGGTAATGCTGCAGAGAATAAGGCAGTTTAATGGTTCCTTTACGTGCTCGTTCTGTGAACACCCAGGGAAGTCCTGTCCTTTGCCAAGGAAAGGGCATGTCCATATATATCCCCCTGGAAGAAGTCACACACTAAGGAATGGCAACAGGATGAGACGGCACGCTGTAGAAGCAACCAGGAAAGGCCACGCAGTAAAGGGTGTAATTGGTCCAGCCATTCTCAGCCTAATACCATCCTTTGACTGCAGTAGTGACTTTATTGTCGAATACATGCATTGTGTCCTCCTAGGTGTTGTTAGATCATTTCTCTGTCTGTGGCTTGACTCGAAGCATCATGGACAGCTGTGGTACTTGGGGCGGAAGGCGGGTGCGATTGATGAAAGGCTACTTTCAGTTAAGCCACCGGATTATATTACACGAACATCTCGCTCTGTCAAACATCGTTGCTATTGGAAGGCCAGTGAGTTGCGTGCCTGGCTCTTATTTTATTCTTTCCCTGTGTTGTGCAACATTCTTCCACCTGTCTACATGCAACATTTCATTCTCCTCATTGGTGCAATCCACATGTTGCTGTCTCAATCAGTGTCTCATGAAGAAATTGATCTCTCAGAAAAATTGCTATTGAAGTTTGTTGATGGTGTTAAAGACCTTTACGGAGAGAGATTTTGTTCATTTAACGTGCACCAATTAACACATATTGCCTTGTCTGTGAGAAATTGGGGACCTCTTTGGTCAACATCGGCATTCTTGTTTGAAAATAGGAACGGGCAGTTGCTGCGCCTTGTTAAGGGAACTCAAGCTGTTGAAAAGCAATTGGCTAGCTTGGTTGGCGTTAGCGATGGACTAAGTGTTCTGCAGAATCAAGTAGCACCCCTTTCTCCCACTGATTTTCCATTACGCAAGATAGACAATGTGCATTTCACAAGGCAGTCAACCCACAATGCTGTTTTATACCATTGTCGGCCATGTAAAGCAGGTCATGCTGTAATGAATGCATTAACTTCTTTTTTCACGGATACAAGTGACGGCTATTTAGAGGAAGGTAACTGTTGGCTCCAACACATTTTGTTCTAAACTGTGTACAAGGCAGATACGTAGGAACAGTTACACAGTAATGTACATAGTTGATGAGAAGTTTTTTGCTTCTATTCATGCTTTCGTTGAGCATGCTGGGCACCTGTACCTAGTTGTCAATAAATTTTTGGAGCAAGATGTGCATTCCATGCATGAAGAGACTGGATTTTCAGTTCGCCATATTGTTGCTGTTGTGCCTCGTAATGACCTTGCAGTAATTCCCGCTCCTAATATGATGGTGACATGCATACAAGTTTTAGACTCAGTGTGCATTTCCCTTAATTCCTATGAAATGAACCTCTAGATTGCAGATTAAATTTATTTTCATTGGATTGTACAGAGGAATAGTTCAGCTGTGTTTATAATGTACATTTCTTTGTGTGTTATATGTTAGTGTGGAGGCTTGGTAAGCCATAAAATAATAAGCCATAAATTCTAATAATCAACCGTTTTCTGCCATGTGCATGAAACTGATTTTTGAAAGAATATTTCACCAGTGTAAACTTACTTTGGGTGGTGCTCTCTAGTGTCCCTTTAATTAAATGTCTGCATGTTGTGTTATATCCTTTTTGACTTTGGCAGCGCTTAACCTTTTCAGTAATAGGTCTCTTAAGTAGGCAACAAATGCTATTTTCATTAACTCAACACTAGAATAAAGAATATAGTGCTGATTCCAAATGACATATTTGGCAAACTCAAACATTCTGTGTGAACTTTGCTACTGACAAGAACTGCATTACTATGTACAAAGTCACATCTCTTCATGCTTCACTGTACTGAGTGAACTGGTTTGCTGGCAAACTGACTCTCGTCCTTGACAAAGTGCATGTTGAATAATGTTTGATTATTGTGGCACATTTCCTGAATGAGAAGGGAGCTAGTGAATGTAGTATCAAGAAGGAAAGGCTTGTTTGTGTTGGTGATTTTTATGGTTGTGGGGGTTTGTTTTTCTGAAGAGGAGATGCAGCAAGAGGAAGCTCACTGCAGTTTGTACATATAGGTTATGAATGTCTGAAGTTTTTTTTAAAGAACTGGGGACATTCAGTTTGTTGTGGATGCCAAAATGCAGGTAGAAAAAAGCTGTGTAATTCTACAACGGCAAAGCTACCACAATGTGAACAGCCAACTTGTTGTAATGGCTTTGTCTGATGATCATTGTTGTGCATTGGTGATGCTTCTGCATAAGTAGCACACCTAATTCTCAAATATGCTAGTGCCCACATGATACTCTTTCATTTGGAGCATCAACGTGCACTCAACCACTTGTAAACAAACACTAAAATTTTCTTCCACTGCATTACAAATTACAGCAGAACTTTCTGTACGAATACTTTTTTAGTTTCATAATCTAAACCTACCAAAGTTTTTCTTGGTTATAAATCAATTTGTTGTCTTTTATCTCTTTTTAATGTAGGTGTTTCATGTGATAATTTTTAAGTGTGGAACTGGCATCTTATTTTAATGACACCTTTTCTGTGAATGCATTACTTCAGCATATATAGTGTACATACTGCATTTTAGACAGTGTCTGTGCGTATATATAGCCATTTGTACTACAGCATTGTCAACTGCCTCCTACCTTTCGTCTTTCCTTGTTCCCCTTACTGTGGAGAGGAGGAGCAACAATATAGAGACATGTTCTGGCTGACCTGTCCTCCTTTCTCTTCATTAAAACATCCAGTTCCCTTGCTCTTCTATATCTTGAAATTGCTTTATGTCTACAGTTGCATACTTGCCCAGCATTACTGAGCAAATGTGTAAATTATCATGCACTGTCATCTCCACTTCTAAAAGCTTTTCGTGACAATGCCATTCAACGTGTGAAGCAAGCTGCATTAAAACTGCCTCGATCAAGCACATGTAAAAATGTACATTTTAGCAAATTTCTTAATTTCATGCTTTATTGCATTTTACATTTTCTCTGCACTCATTGTCACAAAAGTTCCAGGGCTGAGCTGGAAATAAAAATTATTTATTCAACTTGCCAAGTAACGGTGCTAAGTTCTGGATAGGTAGTCCTCTCAGTTGTCTATGCACAGCCACCATCGTTTCTCGAGGCTATGGAAATATGTACAGAAAAAGCTTTACCCGGGACATTTCTCAGCATATTTGTCGCAGCCATTTGGAGTGCAGCAATATCCCATTCAGGAGCTGTGTGCAAAATTGTATACACAAAAACGCTGCAACAGTAAAGCACTGATGGAAATATTGATATGCAATACAGCTAGGTCACATACACATTAAAACAATGCTGATTCGACAGCGTGCTGCAAGTTTAGATATATGTAACCTACTTTACTAAAACGAGTTGGAAGGTAGACACTGTGTGTACACATGGTGTCAGTACATTGTAAAAAATTGCTTTGGTTTTACGGCAAATCTGCTGGTAATTTGTGACCGAACACTTTCCGTAATTAAAGAACGGTCATTTCCGTAGAACGGACAATCGTAAAGTAGAAATCGTAATACAAGATAAAGGTGCTTTCGTAATCAGAAAACGGATGAGTTTGTATGCTGAATCAGTAATATACGCACCAACCGTTAAAATACAGGTACTTTCTGTATTCAGAATACAGACGACTCTGTGTACTAAATTTGTACTAAACGGGCTAACCGTCAAAATACAGGCACTTTCCGTATTAAAAAAAACAGGCGACTCTGTATGCTAAATCTGTACTTAACGGCACAACCGTTAAAATACAGATAATTCCCGTTTTCAAAAAGCAGGCGACTCTGTATGCTAAATCTGTACTTAACGGCCCAACCGTTAAAATACAGATAATTCCCGTTTTCAAAAAGCAGGCGACTCTGTATGCTAAATCTGTACTAAACGGGCTAACCGTTAAAATACAAGTACTTTCCATATTAAAAAAACAGAAGACTCTGTAGGCTAAATCTGTACTAAACGTACATACCGTTAAAATACAGGTGCTTCCCTTGACTGGAAAAGAAGAATTCTGTAAATTGAATCCTTACTATTTTATGTTTTACAGAGCATATGTGATTTTGTAGAACGAACATATCTTGTAATGGAAGTTTTGTGAAGGTGTCTTATTGCAGCAGCAACAAGTCCCTACTGAGGAAAGTTATCTGGCCAGCTAATCGATATATGTACGTTCTACAAAAATGAATGCGCTCTGTGAAACATATTAAATAATAAGAGTTCAATTTACAAAATAGCTGAAAAGGTTGTGTAAATGTCTCACTTCAGGATATGAATGAAATACACAAAGTGAAAAAATTAGTCGACAAATTTTTTAGTAAACAGAAGCAACTTTATTTTAGTCAACTAGCTATTTGTTATACACTCTATCCAGATGAAATTGCACTTGAACCTACACACTCTGCGGGAATAATCTTGCTGCCATAGGAGGTCACCGGGAGAGGTGCGGTAGGATTGAACTTCCATCCTAAGAAAAGGTGTCAACAATCGTAGGATTGTTGAACTTCCATCCTAAGGAAAGCGACACAAAAGGATAATCAGAGAACACAGCAACATGGTAACTTTTGTGTTACAAGAACATGACCACGGACAACATTGGTGGGACAAGAGATGTTGCTGTAGCCAACATTTCGACAAGAGTACTTGTCGTCGGGGCAGCAATTGCTTTACTTGGGCAGCATTTTTATGTATGCATAGCTCACTCACACTTTCACTAGGGAGGTAGAAAAGCTGGTGCACATAATGTAAAGACAATCAAGCTAAAAAGTGGCAAACGAAGGCAAAGATTATGAATACACGACCAAAGCCAATGGAAAAAAAAGAGACTGACCCAAATTTCAAATAAACGAATACATAAAAGTTAAACTGGTGATAATAATAAAATAGCAAAGAACAGCCCATGAAAAATGAAATTTAGATGGGCAATGATCTCTCGTCTAACCAACCGTAAAATTGTGAAAAGTAGATCACTGTTTATATTCATTCCACTATTGATAATTGCAGACGTCCATCTTACTGCGAACATCTGTCTCACTTGAACATGAAAATGGGCCATTTTTCTAGCAAGTCCAAGCTCAGATGCTATTTTATTTTACTAGAAGCAAGAATTATAGACACTTCTACTGGGCGGGGCATTCATTAAGCAGTACCATACACAGCTGTAAGCTTAAAATTTAGTCGTCTAAGTGCACCTTAGTCCCCGAGCAACCACTAGTTTCTTTTTTTTTGCAACAAAAATGCCTTACCATTATATACAGTAATAAACAAAAATATATATATAATTTGTGTGGGTCCTGTTCAGAATGTTAGTGCTGCGTTAGGCCAGACCGCTAGCGTACGGCAACAATCTTTTGGAAGACATGCAATGCCATCTTAAGTTATTCACATCACATAGCCACACCACTGCATACAACCTGCATATTCCCAGAATGAATCACAAAAAAATCATACATATCAATCAGCATGTGAAAATATGTGCATGTTGGTGAGATTTTGGTGGTAGGTGGAGGGGTTAATCGAGCAAAAGGCTTTGTATGGTACTACAGGTTTAATACATAACATAAGATCAAAGGACGCGACAAAAAAAACAACAAAAAACGCATGCATCCACTCCCACACAAACCTTTAAAGCAGAAGCAGTGCGCAGCATGAAATGAACAAAGTGGACAGTGGAGCATTATTATGACACAAAATGTTACCCCTCCCTAAGGTGAAGCTAAAGGGACAGAGATGAATAACATTTTGTTTATTGATGGTGTCATAAGGCTCCAATTTTAACATTTTCATTTCGTGTTGCTCACTGCTTCCCCTTTCAGAGTTTACGTGTGAGTGGATGTGTGTCTCTTGTCTCGTCCTTCGATCTCCTGTTATACGGGGTGATCATTTTTAAGTTTTGAATTTTTAAAAATTGCCTGTGGCAGATAGCATAATTCTTGTCCTTGAGCTGTATTATATGAAGAAGCATATATTACTAGTATGAGAAATCGTAACGCATCCAACTAATTAATGAAAATTCACAAATTAACTTCCTATAATATTATTCCCAACTTTACAGTACATATTGCAATTTACGAATTGCAGCCAGTAAGATTGCATTTCAAGTGGAAACACTTGAAATGAATTTCCGGTAGTACACCAATTTTTTCAAGATAATATTATCCATAGTCTGGGAAGGAATACATGGGCATTCGAGTTAATTTTGTGCTTCAACGCACGAGTGTCTTGTTAAAAGTAAGAGGAACAACGGTGCATTCTTACAGCGAGTTTGATGGTGCATATCTCCAAACTGGTGTCATTCTGAAATCTGCAAATTCATTCCAAATGGATATGACTTGCAAACTCGCCAGCTAGAATTCTTAAATTACAATAGATGCCATAAAGTAATTAAATAAGAAATTAATGAATTCTTGTTAGTTAATTAGTTCAAGAAGTGTTTCGATTTCTCGTGCAAGTAATGTCTGCCTCTGAATAATCCAGCTCAATGACCAGAATTATGTTATCTGCAACAGGCGATTTTTAAAAGTTTGGTTAAACTTATATACGATTGCCCTGTACATTAAACCTGTAATAGCATGCCAAGCCTCTTGCTCACATAACGTCATCACATATAAAAATTTATTCCACCAGCATTCTATTCAACGTGGCAATGATTGGTCTTCCCGTGAGACTCGAAAAAATAGGAGGACTCGGACACAGCCTATACGCGGACGACATTACCCTCTGGGTGGCGACTGGAAGCGATGGGCACGTGGAAGAGATCCTCCAAACAGCAGTAAACACGGCCGAAGACTACATCAGAGACAAGGGACTGCGATGTTCCTCTCAAAAATCAGAATTTCTACTCTATAGACCCACATGCAGAGGTCGAAAAAGCATTAAAGAAAGGCCGGACGTTGTGGTCACAGTAGAAGGCACCAGGATACCGATAGTGGAGAGCCTAAGAATACTGGGACTCCGCATATCCGAAAACGGTCATAATGAAGAAACCATTAGACTACTGGATAATAGTGTTCCCCAAGCAATTACACTAATAAAGCAGATATACAACAGGAACTATAGCATGAAAGAGCACAATCTTATTCGATTAATAGAAACATTCGTAATCTGTTATATTGTATATGTGGTCCCTTACCTTAAGCTCTACGCTGCGGAGAAAGCCAAGATAGAATACATCATTAGAAGGGCGTATATGCAAGCCTTGGGACTTCCAGCAAGTACACCAAACGACAGGTTGCTAGCACTCAGCGTGCACAACACGTTAGACGAACTTATTGAGGCCCAGAGAGTGGCGCAGTATGAAAGACTTACGCAGAGTTTGACGGGCAGACACATCTTAGACGACATCGGAGTATCCTACGAAGCACAGCACGGACTGCGGGGAGACATCCCAAGGAAAATAAGGGAACATCTCTTAATGCTCCCAATCCCCAGAAACATGCACCCGGAGTTTCACGAAGCTAGAAGAATCGCAAGAGCGAGAGCTCTCCACAAAAGATTCAGTAGTCCATCTGGACGTGGCGGAGTACAAAAATAGACAGAGTATGTCGATAGTTGCTACCAGTCTAGAGGGTGACTCCAGAGTTAGTGGCACTGTAAAAACATAAGGGCTGAGGTGGCGGAGGAGGCTGCCTTAGCACTGGCAATAGCCTCCACGGAGGCCAATATCATAGTCAGCGACTCCAAGACCGCCGTCAAGAACTATGCCCAAGGAAAGAATGTCGCCGGAAGCGCCAAGAATTTTAGCCAACTATCGTGAAGATCGAGATGTTTACAATATATGGGCACCCGCACACTCCTCCCTTCCCGGCAACGAAATAGCGCACAACCTGGCTCGAGAACTGACGGACTGAGCAAGTGACACGCGAATGCTGGGAACGGAGAGAGACCGGATGACCAGCTTTGCCGAGATAACCAAACACTATAAATTGGGCAGGGCCCGTTTCCCCCCGGCACACTCCTCGCTAAGTAGACGGCAAGCGACAGCATGGCGCTTGTCGCAAACAGAAACATATCCGAACCCAGTGGCCTACCACCGTTACTATCCAGAACTTTACACCGATAGATGCAGATTCTGTCAAGGAAGGGCGGACCTACAACATATGGTTTGGGCTTGTCCTGGGACACCCACACAGGATAAAATGCTCAAGACCAGAGAGCAGTGGGAGACCGCGCTGCTCAGCTCTGCACCGGAAGACTAACTTAAGGCAATCCAGCAGGCCGAAGATGCCGCCAGAGCCCAAGGGCTCGAGGCCGTCATCTAGGTAGAGAGGCCTAGGTCTCACAAATCTGCTACACAAATAAAGTTTATTCCTCCTCCTCCTCCTCCACCAGCATGCACATATTTTCACATAATGGTTATGTCTCGTTTCCTTTGCGATACACCCTGGGAATACTCAAGTTGTGTGCAGGGTGGGTGGGCTATGCAGCATGAATAATGTAAGACGGCAATGCGTGTTCAAGAGACTATTGCCTTAGGCTTACAGTCTGGGCATAATGCAAGACCAACATTCCGAAAACAACTGAGATGTATGACCCTTGAAGCAGATTTAGCTCATTTTATTATGTTTCATGACCATGCTGGGATCTAAAAAAGCTGTTCGGATCTTCCGAGTTCTTTATGCTTGGCTATCACCAAGCTTTGTACATAAATTTATCTAGTATCTTTGTTAAATTCATTGGTGTGTTTCTGTATACATTTCATAATGTAACAGTCTTGTACCTAAAAAACGAAGACAAAAATTCTCTTGCTACTCACACTCCTTTCGAAGGCACCGTGCCAGCTTCATTACCCTTGAAGGAACAGTCGAACGGGCATTCCCTTGGAATTTGCTGCCTTCACAGGGATTAATATCACATAACTGCCTGCAAGAATACCAGTAGTAATGCGAGCATCTCTCGTGCCCCAAAGGTGTGAATTACTTCACATTCAAAAACCTCAAATGTTTTTCGTACCATAACACATCCACATCTAAACAGCAGCACTGGATTAGATGACAAGCATTTGTCAAATTTTAGTTCAGATATCAAAAGTGTCCAAATAGTCGCAAGAGTTTGTTGACAAGAAGAGATTTTAGCTGCAGATATACCATTGCAAATTTGACTTACAGTGCATGCGTGCACAAAGGGACAGCAAGAATGACGAAAGACAAGCGCTGCCGTTCAGTGCTGTCAGTGCTTGTGTTTCGTCATTCTTGCTGTCCCTTTGTCTATGTATGTGCTGCAAGTCAAGTTTGCAATGGAATACCAACAAGCCCGTACCCAAAACCCTGCTGCAGATATACCCACTTTTGTCCAACAGTTGTTTCAAGATCTTACAAGTGTAAGTGCTTGTGAATTTTTTGACACCACTCAACGTGGTGACAAACCACCAGCACTACAGTGTCCAGCTTTTCAGACAACCAAATGTTTCCTTTTGTTGCCGAAAACTCTGGATTTCAACAATGTATTTCGTTTTCTATAACATGCTGCACTATTATCAATATTCAATGAGAAAAAAGTAATGTAATTTTTTATAAACTTTTTCAGTGATGGTAAACATTCTGCCCTTCAGACACCCACATCAATCATATTTAAAGATGCTAAAAATTTGCTTTCAGAGATAGGCAGAAATTCAAGCACTAAAGTGGCACAACTCACCTCTGAATGAACTCAAGTGTTGCAGCTGCTCCCTTTGCATAGCTCAGGTTAAAGACATAGTAGCATGAGAAGGCAAGACATGCTGCCTCTCTGAAGCCAGTGCCCTCCGTAAACATTAGCTGCTGCTCGCAAACAACAAAACATTTCTTCTGAAATATGCCTCCTGCAATGATACATAATACACATTTTATAAGCACCAAAAAAAATTTCTATAAATGATATTCATTAGGCAATGAAGACCACATCTACACGCTAGTCATATCAGTTAATATTTAATCGCTGAATAAACTAGTGTTGCCGACTGTTGAGTAATTACTATACCTAGAGGGTTTTTTTCTGGAATTTTGATACTTAGTAGGGCCATCAGGCATTTTATCAGCAAAATGTAGGATTTTCTCCCTTTGCCCTGCATATTTAGGGAGCTTGGAAGTAAACCATAGAAAATCTACAAATGCGAACAAAAGTTGGTCTCTCATACCCGCTGAACGCAACATGACAAGATAACCCAGTGCATTAAAAATAAGTGAAGTCAGTCCTACAGTCCTTAAATCTGCATACCATTTGAAGATGTTTACCTGGGATAGGACTGCAAGCACTGCATAGCTATAGGAAGACGGCAAGCTGAAGTGCATGAGGTCCAACTTAACTGCCAGATGTTTCATTACAAAGCTACCATCAAAGTAAAAGAAATACTGTAAGCCTCTCGCCAGTTTTTTCTGCAATTTACGAAAGACGGAAGCATTTGCGCACATTTTACAAGCGTAGACGGGTATTTCTGCTTTCTTGGTTTGCTCATTATTTTGGATGGCTGGATGACATGTTTCGATCTTCTTTATCACAGGCTTTGCTACTTCAACAGTTAACACACTTCTCAACAGGCTTAAAATATATAGCATACAAAGCTACAGTAAGAGGATGCTGTTGCGAAGGCATATTGCACTGCATTACAGACTTTGAACATTAGTGTCTTACCTAATGCCACCACAATTGGTGTAGATGGCAAGTCATCTATCACTTCCGTGATGCTTGTACCTTCCTGTGAAAAGAAAGAATAGCCCTTGAGAACTAAACAATGGCACAAATGCCAAAGAGCCCCAGTATTCCAAAATGGAAGCAATTGAATATATTAGATTAGTTTCACCAATTAATTTGATTTCACACTGCTCCTTGGGTGGCATTACGGATTTTCAAGAAAACAAAAAATTATGGGTTTTATGTGCCAAAAACTCGATTTGATTATGAGGCACGTCATAGCGGGGGAGTCCAGAATAATTTGGACCACCTGGGGTTCTTAAGTGTGCACCTCAACTAAGCACACGGGTGTTTTTGCATTTAACCCCCATCGAAATGTGGCCATCGTGGCAAAGAAAACAATAAATAAGCAATGAGCTACTCAGGGCCAGTAAAAAGCTTCAAGATTGAAACAAATTTCATGTTTGTGATCCTTAATACAGCTAAGAGACAAGTCAAATACTGCTAAGCAAGGGAAGTGTCAGCCAGGAGCCAACATTTTGATAAGGGGACCTGACTTCATCAGGTACAAGGAAACTTGTCAAAATGTCTACAGGCTGAGGCTTTCTTAGTTCCACTACAATTGATTACTTTGTTTCTTCCTGTGACCACTCTGGCTTGTTCGCATGATACAAAACTAGGCTCTTACTAACTTTTTAACATTCAAAATCTGAAGTATGAAGCTTAAACAGAGCAATGGCTCAAAAGAACGTATGCCACTAGTCGCTATGTAGTAAATATTGAACAATACCAATATTGCTGTGCATTGTTCTTTGCATACATGCACATGCACGTTAAAGAACCCCAGGTGGTCAAAATTAATCCAGAGCCCTCCACTACGGTGTGCCTCATATTCAGAACTCATTTTGGCACGTAAAACCCCAGAAAGAAGAACATTCGGACTTGATGGGACCCCCTAAATGAATGTCAGCACTTTGCTGCATGCCAGCATGTGTGCATTTCAATCTTTGTTGTGCTGTCACTACAGATAGATGAAGTCAATGCATGCACTAAACCCCCATCCCCTGCCAAGCCATACAGACTTCAATCATGATCTGTAGTCGAATGGTGGCGAGTTTCTTTGACAGAAGTCATTGTACGGCACTTCATAAATCGCCGCCTTTATTGGCGCAGACACTAAGGGTCAAGGTGGTGCCACTTGAAGCTGCTTGATGATTCCAAGGGACAAACATTTATTATAGTAATAAAAGAACCTGCCTTGGACTTGTCAATATTACCATGTAAAAGAAGAAATGCTGGATGCACAGAACTTGCATGCCTTGGCTTGTCCCATGGTTTGGACACGCTGCGACTACTACACTGATCAACCATATATACTTCACTAGTTTCTGTTTTGAGAAGGTTCTTCAGACGTTGTCAGTGTCGTATCAAGAAATAATTAGTGCTGTTCCTGCTCAAGTTGATCACCGAATAGGCAAACAGTCGTGCAGGCAGAGCCCCAATTATCAAACGATGCGCTGTACATGCTAAATATTTTGGTCTATATTAAGTCTATGTGGCCAAGTGGTGGTGCCACAACGTTGTCTGAATAATAGAGCATCTTAATCAGTTGGCAACTGTATAAAGAAATGCTATATATGCCTTCACACACACAAACCTTGGCATACGTTACATATTTACTAAACAACCTAGATAGCATTAAATGAGCACTGGTAGTGACACAGAAACCTAAAATCAGCTGTTTCTGTTTTTGTGTAGCTTTCCACAATGTCGTAATGGAATAAAGCTTCAACTGCTTAATTATTATTATTATTATTATTTGATTTCTAAACATATACACAGAAAAGAGAGAGCAAGGAGCAAGGCTGGCAACTGCCACCAGAACTGCTTAAGAGCAGAACAAATAAATACATAACTTTTTAATGCAGCGAACATAGAACAAACAGCTTTGAAGCTGGAGGCTCAATAATTAACAAAAACAGAAGGTGCTGTTGACCTGGAATCACACTTTTGCACACAAGACAGCTTATTGCTTTGGTAGAAGGTGACACCAATGACACGTCTAAAAAAACTGGCTCTGAACTGCCAAATGAGCTCTTCCATCCTTCACGTTATGCTCCACTCGGAATGCATAAACATTCTTTCTGCTACATCTGCTCCTGTCAAGTGCGCAATGGGCACAACTTTTCATGGCATGGTTATGCTGCAAGAGCATGCTACCACATGATCACAACCTTCGTTTTTCTTAGATCTGGCCTCCTGCTCACATCTGAAACTGCATTGCACTTTGAACAGATTTTATGGTGGTCACAATAAGAGGTGATGTAATTATTCTCTGCACTCTCAGCGAATTGTGTTTTTAAAAGTAATACTTAGCCAACAGCTGTTTATTAGGAAGAACAATCGCACAATATGCAGTCCTTGAGCTGTTGTATATTGGTGTCTACCACATTCACTGAGCCAAAACACAATTTGGCTGCAGTTTCTGTACCACTTTAGCTGTTTAGGAAATTCAACTGAAATGTTAGGACAGATAATTTGTAAAACTATTACAGCATAGTGTGTATTGAATTACATGGAATAAGCATTGCTTACTTCAAGAACACGAAAGAGATCATCTGGATCATCTCTGAAGTAGGCAGCCAACAGTGGAATGGTGGCTTCTTCTTTTGCGTGCTGGCTTCCTTTCCCCTCCTGAAGCTCTACCTGAACAATCCACTGCATAAGTTCTTTCCTTGGTGCAGTTAAAGTGTTCAAGTGTTTCGTGAGCAGAGGTGCAATGCCAGACAGGTTTTCCTCAAATATCCCCTGAAATTGAGTAACATAACCCAAGCAAGAAAAGCACATACCAAATCACTGAAAAAAAACACAGCCAGAAACACATTGATAATTATTTTAAGCAGTCAGTGCAAAACCAAGCATCTGCGACAGACAATGCCTTCCAGCACTGAAAATAGGCTTCTAACAAAAATAACTATGACCATGTTCTAAAAATTCGAAGAACTGCCAAAAACTCAACAAAAAAGAAAAACATTTACATCGAAAGAATATTAAAAACAAAACATTAGCTTCCATAACAACCTAATGTCTAATGTTGCCATAAAATATGCGCCAGGCACCATAGGTCGTGCCTAAAGTAGGACTCTGCTTTAACAGCAGAATTTGTTCATATGCAAGCCATTGTTGCAGGTACTGCGCAAGCTACTAGATACCATAGTGAAAAAAAAAGATATTTTGCATTTTGTTTAACGTGAACTGAATTGCTCAAAATTTTGGTACTGCTAGTGCTGCATTATGCCATATGGCATACCGCTAGCCCAGGACAATAGTCTCTAGAAAACGCACTGCTATATTACACTATTCACAGAGCTTAGCATACTTCCTGTTTACGCAACTTGTATATTGCAAGAATGCATCACAAGGAAGCCATTTATGTTGACCAGTACGCTGATATATGCATGTGCTGGCGAGATAAATTCTAATGGTAGGTGGAGAAGTTACCCGAGAAAGAGCCTGGCGTGTTACTACAGGTTTAATATACATAGCACGCGATCGCAGGATGAGACAAAGGAAAAGAATGCACAAGCATTCACTCACACACAAACTCGGAAAGGGGAATGAGAGTTTAATGGCACCGTCACTAAACAATCCATCTCTGAGGTGAAGCCACAGGAACACAGATTGACAAAATTTAGTTTCTTGGCAGTTCTAAAAGCGTCACTTTCCATTTTGTTCATTTCATGGTGCTCACCGTTTCCTCTTATTGAGGTTGTGTACAAGTGGATGCATGCACATTTCTTTTTTTTCTTGCTTGACCTTTGATACCTTGTTATATCAAACTTGTAACACGCCAAGCCAATTGCTTGGATGACCTCTCCATCGACCATAAGAATTTATCTCACCAGCACACAGATATATTGGCACACTGGTTGACGTAAATGGTTTCCTTGTGATACATTCTTGGAATATGCACGTCGTGTGCATGGCTGGTGGGCTACGGAGTGCAAATAGGATAACATGGTAGCTTGTGTTCAAGAGACTATTGCCCTAGATAAGCAGTACGACATAATGCAGTACCAGCGTTATGAGAACCCAAAATGCAAAATATATCTTTTTGTGCACTACTGTATTGGCAACCAACAGGAATTCATGCAGTCTACATATTATCAATCAGAAACTTTGGCACACTCTATCAGTGCAGATAGTGTGCTGTATTTCATAACAAGGAAAACATTCTTACACTGCTGAATGGCCACAATCCACAGCATATAAAGCAACTGTTACCAAACTACCTTTCAGGGCAGAGCGAAGCCATGTTTCCCAGCAGAGGCTAAAACGTACCTAAACCTATAATGAATGTGATTCCTGACTTGGCAATATGTGCAGGGACAGCACCACCATCAGTGGCACATGCATCTAACTCCATTTTGTTATCCACAGAATTCTCAATGATCCTATGTGCTTCCCCACTTTGAACTTGCTAAACATAGCAGGAAAGCATTTATGATAAGGATGAGTGTACTACAAATCTAAAGTAACATTTCCTGTTCGTATAGTTTGCTTTTATGTGCCACTGTTCACATTTATTAGCTGAGGAGTACTGAACCTATTGGCTACCGAATATGCGTATACTGCACGGCCTCGATGCCAATTATTATTGGAGCTTACAGGTGTTACACAATTTCCGCGAAATACTTCATGAAGATGTAGTGCCATATATTGACATTTTTGACCAAGTATAGCATATGTTACCCGTCACGCCATCTATAAACAAGCTTTTAAACCAGCCATACCTTCTAGCCAGGCAAATTGTGGCTTTGACAATATGCCGCTGTTATTGGGCCTAGTGATTTGGCAGCTTTGGCAGCGAATGAGCTTAAATTACACCATCAGAGTATAAACTAACACCAAGGCCAATCTGTGTGAATTATACAAACCAGAGAACATTATCCACAAACCTACACACCATTCCTGCATTGCATAAGATGCAGCATTTACTTCCTTCAATCGTCTTGCAACATGAGGTTCTGACGCTTCCTAATGACCCAGCTAATCCTGTACAGATGTTTCCCACTTTTGAAGGAAGACGTCTTGGTTAGTTAACGTGAAGTTGTTAAAGGGTCGATGAAACCGTCTATGTTATACCTAGAAGTATCCCCTAGACAGTACATCACACGAAGTGCCTTTTCACAGGAACATTATGCCAGCAGGCCATATTAAATGAAGGTACAAGCGATTAAACATTACCATCCTTTCAAGCTGCGGCATTCTTCCTTGACACTCTGCCAAGCGGCAAAGCCTATGTCCGACCTTTTTGGGCACAGGTTGGAGAGTGAAGCGAGTGTCTGTTCAAGTTAATTTGAACTGAGCGTGTCCTTGTGTCACTTTTTAATGCAGTCTTTCTAACTACTGTGGTGATGCTGGCCTAAAAATAAAGTTCATGTGAAGCACTCGCCTTCTCTACAGCATGCAGTACCTGCAGATAACTCCCTACACACACCTGCAGTGCAGTACAAGGCAAGTGCAATACAGCATTGGTACCATTCATGTTTCTGTCGCTGAAGATATCGCTGCACCCACATTCATGTGAGAAATCCTCCATGTTCTATCATCCGTCCTTGCCACCATGTGATTCTTAATGTTTGTCACATTCTCTTTCATTCCTCGCCTTTCTCTATGTAGCCACACAAAGCTTTCAAAAAGCCCCACTTTTCGGAGGAAACTCTTTATTGTACTACTTCCCTCGCACGTATGTTCAAGATCATGTGTACAAACAACCCGCACTCTCAAAGCAGAAATGTGCTACTGAGAAGGGTTTGGGTGCGAGCTGGTTGGTACGGATCATTCATATTCAAAACAGTGCCAAAAAAGCACGGACAAGAGAGAACACAGGACAGCACTCGTCCTGTGTTCTCTCTTGTCCATGTTTTTGGCACTGTTTTAAATATGAATGTGCTACTGGTTTGAAGAGACATGTCAGTTTATAACATTTGATATTAAAAATATGCTTAAATGAAGTATATTCCTGATAGCACATGAGGAGTCAACCAGATCACTTGCGGAAGTGACATTACTACCCCACTCTACATAGAATGCAGATGTTTAAAACTCAGATTACACGCTTTGTGCAGAGCACCTAAATTTGTGTCTTGATGATTACAGGGATCCACCCTACGACTGGGTTCCCTTGTACATAGCCACGAAAACTGTTTCAGTGTTCCTCTACATTCGTTATTGTGAGGCGTAAAATAAAAAAAGCCTCTACCTGTGTTCCTCTAAAGTAAGCACAATGAATATGTCAAAATAAGACATACTCAGACTATGTGCTGCTGTTTCGGATAACATTTCAGACTTCGCTTCCAGAGGCCATTTCATGTGTCTTACCTTAATTGTCTTGTGGAGTGCTCAATGCATGGGCAAACACTGGTAATGCTAGACATAAGTATTTGCCATTAGGAGTTCTTACCTTCACATTTTTGCCAAGGAGCTGACAGGCATGTTTGTAAAAAAAGGGCTTGTGGAAGGGCAATGCCCATTCCTCTTTGACTTCTGCTGTGCTGTGGACTGGTGCATCAGAATTTATAAACGTTCGCTGTTCACCATAAGTTGCGTCCATACAGGTCTGTGCCAAGGTTACATTAATTTCTCGCAGTGTCTTCTGGCCCTCCTCTTTAAGAAACTGAACCTTTTCAGCTATGGTTTCGACTGGTTGCACACACACTGGCTGCCAATTGGCGCAGCCATATGAGCGTTTCTTGGTCTTCACGTTTGATGGTGATCCTTGCTTCTTCACACGACCCAAATTCTCTACTCTGTTTTCAAGTTGCTGGAACAGCGAATCGTATCCTCAACCAAGAACCTTGCCATTGACTGTGCGGTCCTGAAGGCAAACAGGAAATCGCCTTACTATAGCCTCAGTGACACTGCGGATAAACTCTCTCCTAGGCCGTGGTGAAACCTGCATCATGTCATATGCAATGCACCTTACAAGGTCCCTCCTTTCTCTGGGAGGAAGTGCCTGAGCTGCCTGTAAAGCATCTTGCACACTTCTTGGCAGATTCTCAAAATGAAAGTTGAACTGGGGTATGCTCACTTCATCTTCAACAATAGTCACGGGGACTGCTTGCGAGATACCTAAAATAATAAAAAAAATCTTATCTGTCAATGCCCCAAAGCTGTATTTGCACGAGGGGAGTGGGTGAGGGTATGGTGGCATGCTGGAAATATCCCCTCTAATGGACATGTACATTTCAGCTGCTGCTGAAGTGCTGATTGGCTGTACTGGGGTACGAGAGAGAAGGAAACAGGCGCCCACAGCAAGTTTCCTTCTCGCTTGTTCAGCTCCAGCCAATCCGCTGCAGCTGAAATGGACATTTCACTAGGTGGACACTTACAGAATTTCCCCCTGATGTGTGAAATATAAGCAACTTCAAGACTTTTGGCCTTACGTGCAGTACTTCTACACACCAACAGGCTTTCTGAAGTAACATAAAGCAGTTGCACTGCTTATAGTGCACAGAGAAGCTTGTGTTGACACCAGGCCTTCAATGCTACTAAGCAGTCTCTAAGCCTGTCATCAAGGCCGTGGTAGGTCATGAACACCATGCCAGTCTGTTTTGGCCTCTGCAGGGCATAAACTGAAAACTCAGGACTGATTTTTTACTCATTCTTGTGTCTTGTGTGAATGCACTGAAAATTTTAACTTGTCGACCCTGTGATTGTAAGAAAAATTAAACCAATAAGCTTTAATGCCGTTCAATAACGTCCTTTCCCCAACCTCAAAAGCGGTTGCATACAAGCGTGGATTTAACATTGTCTTTATAGTACCTTTCAAGTTATTTAGGTTGTGTGCCCAAGAGAAAGTATAAAAGAAAATATCAGCCTCTAAAGAGACTAACACAGTCATCTGTTGTGCCCAAAAAGTAATGAACAAGATTCTGCGAAGTTGTAACAATTTATGGGTTGCCCACAGAGGCCACTAACTCATCAGGGTAAACATTGAAAACTGCAGAATGAAGGCCACGGCCATCACATACCTGTCTGTACACAGAATGTGAATGCACTTCGTAATTTGTCAGAACTGATGTCCATGCATGCAAAAGCAGACTGAAGAGCTAATTCCATGAAACCACTTTGGTTACACCAGGGTTCGACAAGTTGCATCAGTGTACACCAAGCATTAGGAAAATTTTTAAGTAGTGTTTTTATATAGTTGTTTTACCATACTCTCTGCAATAGAACACTGCTATCAAATTTCTTCGCCAGCAGCCTATTGATAATTATGACATGTTATTTTTCCTTATTATGTTCATTCGATGTAAGAGCCCTTTGTGTTCTATCTTGACCTGCATTCCCATCCCACCGTGAACCAACAAACAGAATGGTGCTGGATCACATTCAAATAAATCTCATCTAAGTGTAATAAATCCAGGAATTTCAGGAACTTTTCCTGCAATTATTGATCCCCAGGGGCCAAAATTCAACTGGAGTGCATGCTTTATAATCATAGTGTGGTGTTGGCATGTAAAACCCCAAAATATATATATATATATATTTTACTTTTCCTGCATAAAGACAGACCAACTATATCAGGTTGCATGAAACAGGCAGCATTACCAAGATGTCATCATTGCTTTAATTTGGGTATGAAATTCAAAAAGTAAATACACTCTTTTATTTGGATTGCTATTGCTCAACCCACTTTTGCCAAGGAAATGTAAACAGTCTTGAAGGAAATTCAAAATAACTTTTCTTCGGGTAGTCTGAAACTTGAAACATTGCAGCATAAATGAAACAAGAGACAAGGAAGAGAAAGCTGGACACCACGGGTGCTTCTCCTAGAGACTAAAGAGAACATAGAATAAAATGTGGAGGCGCAGTGGTTCCACATGGTAATTAAAAAGAAAAAAAACTTTTTCTTTCTCATTGCAAAGTTGAACCACTGCGCATCCACATGTTATTTTATGTTCTCTTCTAGCCTCTAGTAATAAATGAATTGTGAGTGTAGTGCCTGTGGTGTCCAGTCTTTTGTTCCTTGTGTGGTTTCATTTATGCTACAATGGCTTCAAGTTTAAAGGAGCACATCAGTAAAATTATAGTGTCCCTTTAATATTCCCGTGTCGTGCAACCACTAGTTCTGATAATTTCAGCCATAAAATAGGCTAATCAAGTGTAGCCTGCACTTTATACTTTTATGACTGATACAATCCACTATTGGGCAGCCCATTGATTCAGATTTCAAATGTGGCACTTTAGATGATTGCTCAGTCAGTTTAACGTATTGAGCTTGTATTTGCATGTTCACTGGTTTTGTAGATTTCAACAGAGCTTGCTTATTCACTGTTTTCATTAAAAACTCTAACTTGTAAGAAAGCACTTCTCCAATTGTGTTTGAGCTGCCCATTTCTATTTATGCTAAACGTGAAAAAACGTTTTGCACCAAGAAGTGCTGCTTGCTGGGCCAGTTGGCTCATACTGATACTTGAGGAAACCAGCGAATCACATACGTGTTTGCGACTCATTTTTTTGCTCGTTTCCTCAAGTATTATCATGCATCAAGTAGTCAAGCACAGTGCTTTACTAGGAATAACGTCAAAATGCAACAGCCTATCATATACACATAATTATCAACAAGAAGCATTACACATTTTACCTGAAGAATCATGCTCGACTGGTGGTATAACTTCCGCAACTATAAAGATCCTCTCATCCAGTGGGAGCTCCTTCAATACATCTTGAAAGACATCCTCTTCAAGAAGTGTCCAGTCTTTCAAAAAAACCTGTTCAAAGGTAGTTGCATAATCTTGCTACACATATGACCGAATAACGCTTTGTCAATTCGTGCACAAATACATAATCACCAGCAATCAGGCAAGTTTATCTTGCAGTATGATTAACAATATAAAATTTTTAACAAATTTCTGGCCTCAGAACATGGTTTGCATTATATTCGACTTTGTGACATGAATATGATGCTCGTTATCTTTTCTGGTGCTTCAAGCTGCAGTAGCTAAACTACTAAGATCCACAATTACCGCTACTGCATGAAGATATGCAGGTACTCCTTCAGTAGGGTTGGTAACATCGATGAATGATTAAAAGAATAAATGCATCCCGCAAAAAGATTTAGCTTCACGTATGCCCACCTTTCATTTATTTGACCTATTTGGTAGGGCCTGTTAAATTAATCGTTTTTGAGAATTCGACAGGTGTAGCGCAAAAATTTCGAAATTGTACAGGAATGGCGGTGCACGAGCAGAGACGGTGCAGCTGCGGCAGAGCGACTGTCAACTGTTATTCAGAGTCCCGAGTGATGCTGAGCCGAGCGCTTCCCCTCTCTTCTAGCACACTGCACACGCCACCACACTGCCTTAAGGCGGAGGTTTGAAATGCCCTCGCAATTCAAGGCATACAATGGCAACCCAGTCGTTGTCACGCTACTCCCAGTCCACTAAAGACATGGCACAGCATGTGCACCAGTATGGAGCATGTGTTTGACATAGCGATGGAGCTCATGTCGATTATTCCAGTAAATGTATAGCGTCCAATCATCTATTCGCGCATGCTGGTTATGTGACCATCCAAAGAAGGTGTCGGTTTCACCCAAACCTCTCAGCCAATTGACATTCCTTAGCTCTGTAGAAAAGAGCATGCCGTTTAAAATGTTAAATCAGCAATTTTCTTTTCCCCTGTGTATTTTGCAATTTTTTGCATACTTCAGTTGGACTTCAACTCTCACTGTTGCTGTTATTCTTATTTCTTGTTTCACTGTACTCTATATGGGGATTCACTACACCGTTGTATGTTATTTAATTCTGCACCAAGTGGCATCTTACTATATTTATCTTTTTCAAAAACGACAAGTTCCAACTATATTTAGTCTTTAACAAGTTAAAGATACTTCTTTATTGAAAGTTTGTACACTGGAGTTTCAAACATTGTTCCACCTCTCAAACACTAAAATGGTTCCTACAAGAGCAGATAACAGTGTTTCAACTTTTTAAAAAATGCCCGGCAAAAATATCGACTAATTAATCGGTAAAAACCCCACATTGAAAGCAATTAATTGGTTAAAGGCTCAGATGAATGATTAATTGTTATTTGAATAAAAATTTATCGACTATCCCTATTCTGAAGTGTTGCCTGTCATTAACCTTGGTGCCATGGAGGACAATGCTGTTTTCACAGACAATAACAATGTCGTGAGCAGTGACAATGAGTAAATTGTGCATGCACTCTTTTTTACTCGGTACTTTGTGACAGAAGTTCACAGCTGCAATGAATAAAGTGCACTGCGGGCATCCGCTCTTAGGTGCCATTCCTCTTTCTGAGCCAGCATTACTGCGTAATAAACGCAATATTTAGTTTTTTTTCTTAAAGACCAAAGTTGCCCCCTTGAGCTATAGTCGTGGTTGTGTTATTTACAAGCAAATACAGTATTTCAGCTTCTGCGGAAAATTTGCAATCAGGAAAACAACGGGCGAGATACCGTTTTCATGTAACTTGTAATGAGTCCACAGAAAGACCTTCGGTAATGAATAAGGCACGGACGACAGACATATGTGTTTTTCTAAAAACAAGAAAATTGCACAGCTAAAGCTATGTAAAGGGCATATTGTCAGAGTAAGTTATTTGCACACATTCAAAACCTGGTAATGGGTAACTTCATATACCATTCATTACTGCCCGTGAAAACAAGGGCAAATAATTGGTTCAATTTAGTTCCAGAGCCTCTGCACCCCCTGGTTACCAAGTGCAATGCGGTAGCCATCCCCAAACAGAAAAAAATAACATGGCTGTACACCCAAGCTGCTGGCACATGATGAAAAATAAGATATTGGTGCATAGCAAAGACGTAGAAGGCCAAGACTTAGATGAAGCATGAGTGTTACCTTTGCATTTTCTGACTGGCAAATGCCTTTCTCTTGTGCCTGTGCTAGCACCTCTAGAAGGTTGCTTGCTTGTGCCATTTTTTTCATGCTGCAGTCTGCATTCCATATCTTCAGGAGCGGCATTTCTCCTGCAGTAGTTGAAGCAGCAGTTATATTTATTAATCAGTTTTTCATTTGGGAATATTTCTGTGTTTTTGCTGCTCAGAAGCTGCATCTTAAGTGCAAGGATTCTGTTTATTGCAGCACAAGCAGAGGCATGCTTGAACTAAAGAACAGTTCATTCAAGACACAAAGTGCAAATAGAAAAGAAATAAAATGGTTATTGCAATCTTCACAAGACTCCTGATTCTTCAAAGTAAAACCAGTTTTTGACAACAACCGTAAACACATTCAGAGCGAGGGGAATACAAGGCAATGGGTACAATCACAGTACAGAGGGTCTTAAGGTATACTAAATAGAAACAAACCATTCTAGATTGTTTACGACTTACAAAACTAATTTTGTTAATTTCGCAGTAGGAGGACCATTGCAACAATCACAACCGTAAACACATTCAGAGAAAGGGCAATACAAGGCAATGGGTACACTCACAGTACAGAGGGTCTTAAGGTATACTGAATAGAAACAAACCACTCTAGATTAATTATGACTTCCAAAACTAATTTTGTTAATTTCGCAGTAGGACCAATGCTACAAAAAAATGAAAGCCAAATTCCCACTTTTTCATTTGTAATCCAAAAACCGCATGCCAACATGTCAGTTTGATGTCATGGGTTTAGGGTTGCTAACCGTCCCAAAATGTTTGGATTTTTTCTACTGAATAACAATATTAAAATAGACCAGAGTTCCTTTTTATAACGCCCGCCAGCTCCTTTCCGCATGCTTTTGTTCGGTCTTCTGTTGCATTCTCATAAATATATAAAGGCGGTTTTGTCTTTGTTGTGGTGCTAGTTCTGTTGTAGGCCCTAACAGTACTCACAGTGCCTCTACTGCATTGGCAGCTGTGTTAGCCAGGCAATTATACTGCACTTTGTTGTTGGAAATTACAACACGTTAGAACTGCAAAAATGCGCTCAGCTTTGCTGCACGTACAGATTGGTGGCTCCTGGCCCTCACAGTGTTGGTTGTTGCCAGCCACCCCTTCCCTTTCTCCTCTCCATCCCACTACCCGTCCCGACTTCATACACTTGAGAGTTGGCAACCCTACATGGGTTCATATTCACCAATGAAAAAATTAACTAGGCCTGAGCAAACGCTATCTAAAGCCATGACATCATGGCAAGATGGTGTGGGAACACCACCCATTGTGTTTTTTCATATATTCTGTCTTGCCTCGCACAGCAAGTGGCTTTTTGTGGCATTGTAGAAACATAATTTACTAATAGAGCTGAACTTTTTCTGTTTAATGTCCCTTTAAACAGATAATGATGCTCAGAGCTTTTCGCAGAAGGAAAAGTTCAGCCTCACAACAGGATCGCCATTAAACGAGTATGGCTGGTATGCTGTCCTGTCAAGAAGTTCATATGGATGCAGAAGAACCGTTTCCTCTGTTGAGTGTCGCAGACCATACAGTTCAAGGGCAGGTAAAAGTGCCGCAGGTGTGCATTGAAGCAACAAGGCTACCACGTCAGACTGGTCTATAACTATGGCAATCACAGAACCAAACACTACACTGAATCGTGTCCCAGAGATAAGCACATAATCATTACATGCATAAGTGTAGCCCTCTACCGTAGCTTTCTTTAGCAGCATACATTCATCAGAGAAGTCTTTTTGCTTCAAACTGCCAAGTACTTTCAATTGCTCAGACATGCTCATGCCTGTGAACTCTGTGGCAATACAAAATAAGCCACGTGCTGCCAAGAAAGAATGAACAAGCTGATGACGTTCACTCAGTGTCTTGGTGACATTCTTGTAGTTCCTGACAGATCTAATACATTCTTTGAAGTACTGATGTTTGCTTTCGAACCTCATCGTCCACACATGGCAAAGTGGGCCAAAGTGCTGCACCAGTTCACTGTAATGCAACATGTTATGGTGCTTTGGCCTAAGTTTGTCTCTGGGAAACAGTTCACAGCGAGAAACAGCATAGTCTTCAATCAGCACTTTCATGTATGCAACCTGGGCTGCTGTTATTTTTGGAGCCATTAGAAGGTCTACTATTTGCATCAAAGTGATGACGAGTTCACAAAGAGCATCCAGTCATGTCTTCCACTTTGGTGTCCAAGTACACGGGAAATAATCTCAGCAAAGTCCAGTTTTGCAGTGCGTGGCCTCCTAGTTTGTTATTGTGGACGGAGACTTTTCCGGGCTTGTTACGCAGGTCAGGAGCATTAAGCTTCATCGTAGAAATTCTGTTGTTCAAGTAGTCATATGTGAACCAGCCTTTGTTCACAAAGGAATGAATGCATAATGCCAAATCATATTGCACCACACCTTCAAAAAGATCATGGCCAATGCATGGCGGTAAACCGGGGTTGCAAACATGAAAATGTTTGAGAGCATAGAAAGGAGAATTTCCAGTCAAACAACAGTCACTTTGTGCACCATTTCCATTGGCAAGGCGGCCTAAACTTTCATTATAATTTTTGGGCGTACGACATTCAGAAACTGCATTAGGCACCTGCTCAAATTCTGCGCGGGTAACAAGGCAAAATCTACAAAAGTACATGGATGTGCTAAAGTTCTGTGTAAAGCCTCCCACCATGTGGCTTCCAAGATTGTCACCTGCGATGAAACTGAGGCGCACAGCAGGGTGAACCTCAATAATTGACAATCCTGAGCTTTCAAGACTGACCAAATTCTTTATCAAAGGTTTAAAACTAGGTTTAACCCGAACTCTTTTATATCTTTGTTACGACAAAGCATCACCAGCTGCAAGCTTTCCACATTTGATCTGCAATGCAGCGGCAAATTGCCTAGTGTCATGTACACACCCAGCAACTTGAAATTTCCTTTTGCTGATCCCAATGGATTTACAATTTCACATTCATCTTGGTACAGTATGATTTGTATTACATTATCTTGTTCTCTGAAAGGTTGACACAAAGTGAAGTCACTGAAAATGTCATCAGACATAGTCTGACTTGTAGTAGGCAACTCACTGCTTGTGGGTGAAAAGTGCACCAAGAATTGTATAAGGCTGGCTACTGGCACATAGTGGCAAATGGAAGCACTGTTTTGCTTATTGAGGCCTAAATGAATCTCGGATGGGCTAACATAACAAAATTTCTCTTTGTAGTACTTGTGCCGTTGATAACATGAAGTCAATGCTTGCGATGCCATGTTAAGATTGCCATTAGCAAGACGAGACTGCACTGCAGCAAATGTCTCTTGTGGGACCATTGTGGCTACTTCTTTCAATGCTACATCCTGGTTCAACCTATGAAGATTTTTCATGCCTTTTGCTACGTACTGCACAGTTTTAGCTGGAACATGGTGCTTGCACTCAAGTTTGAGTAGGAACAAAGCAAAATTCTCTGTGTAAAGGTCATTTTCGGAACTAAGTGCGCTGGGTTCCCCACAATAACCACCCTTTGAACATTGATCTAAAGAATCCATTACTTCATTACCTAAAACCATTTCGTGCTCCAGTTCATGACCTGTGCTTGATGCCTGTGTGTGCTGTAAAGCATTCTTCACATTGTGGCATCTACACACATGCGTTCGAAAGGAAGCACCAGAACGCAGCACACTTGTACAACCTTCAAACGGACAAGAAACACAACTGAAGCCACAGTTAAAGTGGTCAGCAATGTGCGAGATAAAGTCCGCACGAGTGGTCTGTACTCTCCCACATTGCAACACAGGACACTGATTTACTATTTCAGTGCAGCTGGCGCTGGCTGTATTGGTTCCCGTGATGCCTTGAGATATGTTGCCTGAAGCTCCCGTAGGTTTTCAAGACAGCATGGCACTCCTTGACATGGCATAAGACACCATCCACTAAGCTACTGTGGAAGGTGAAATGATCAAAGTAGGCCTTGAAGGTTGTAAATGTTTGTGCACAGAGCCGGCAAGGGTTCATCTTGCATCACTGATGATGGTGCTACAATAGAAAACAAATCAGGTTCTGTAGTAAAGCTTCTGCACCCACTGAATCATCCAGATTTAATAAGCTTAACTAAATTTCAGTTTTCTGCACTCCTTTCACTCTTGGTTACATAAAGCAGACTTATGAATATACACTGTTTGCAACCAATACTTATTATTAGACCTTGCAGTCAGATTACACACAGGTGCACTGCAGACATATGATAAAGCAACATAATGTTCTCTCATGAGAATTTTCACATAACCTTCTGTTTGCCCTCACAGTTTAATATAATGATCCAACACGCCTTTGAGGGCTTGTGAAATCAACAAGGTTTTCACTACACAAAGCAAAGGGCTGGAATACATATGCTCCCACACAGTTGCCCTAACTGGCAAAGAGATGAAGTATCTCTGTCACTGAGGGATCGGATGCCATTGTTTCATTTCCCTCAATGCTTCATATACACTTTTTTTGCTTCCACTTTAGAAGTGGGGAGGCAGGATCTTTCACTACGTGTTTCTGCCATTCATTTCAGCATAAAATTTACGGTCACACATAAACACCACTACTGCTGGTCATTGCTGTCTCTTTTTTGTAAATTGCTTTCTTTATCGTGAAGCTCTACCAACAAGCTCAACGCAAGCAGTGTGACCCTAGAAACAACGTGCACACATTCTTGTGGTTGTTAATACACACAAACCATGATGTGCTATCATGGCCAATATGAGCTGCAATGCACGACCAATGGCCAGAGTGCTGTCTGGGCCAAGCAGCTGGCGCTAACGTGATACTCTTAAGAATAAAGTGGAGCGGATTTGGCCATTTCATACTGCCACTTCATGTGCATACCTTCGTGCTTTCCATCACCAGCTTTCTTCACAAAGTGAAAATACATTGGCCCACTAAGGTACGTGACTCCCCAAGCCCTTAGCACAGCATGCTTCATCATGGTGCATTGTTGCCTTAGCAAATGCAATGTCACGTATTCAAAAAAGATCATACAAGCACATACTGACGTACAGAAAGTGTTAAAGGAAAACCAAACAATGCTACAACTGTCGACTCAATTATACCCCTGTCATATGGGAAGAATTGTCATTTTTAGCTGATGACATTCGATGTATCACATGACAGTAAATGCTGTGTCGTGCTACTCTGCACAATATTTTCATTGAATATGAATGCGTCATTGCAGATGATGGCAATCACAAAGACTAGAAGGCACGAAAAAGTTTGTGTATGTGCAACATCCTCTGAAATACATGCGTTTTTAAAAGATTTTTTAGCACGATGCAGTGGTGAAACAGCCATTTGACCTTTTGGTACAAGACCTGGCGCAGCGACAAGCACTTTGGTACAGTGTCTATCATACATCTATATGCCACATATGGTTTGAATTTTAACTGAACTAGTCAATCAATATAACAGTTGGCTTTACGTGCACCAATAAGACATTTGTGCTAGAAATTACCGAAGTATGTAGTATAATTTATCTTTATTAGTATGCATTTCCCTACATGTAGAGAGAGAGAGAGAAATTTATTTACAGAAAGGCAGAGAGGTCGGCCTAAGCTGTAACTTGCTCTGGCCTGCTACTCTACACTGGGGAGAAGGGACGGGGAGGAAAAGGGCTGATGGATGATAATGATAAGAGGAGGAGGTGTGTATGTACAATTTTACAACGTTGTGGCATCTCTAAAGCCGTGCGTCTAGCCCAATGGCTTGTAGAAAGACTAAAGCGGCACTGGTTATCAGGGCTGCGCTGTTTGCATTGGGCCAAGGACCTAAAAGAAACTCGTCTGATAGGGGCCTCTTATGGACTTCTGCAATTGAAGAGACCAGTTTCTGTCGTTCTTGCGCGTACGCGGGACAAACGCAAAATATATGGTCAAGTGTTTCTGGTACCTGGCAGTATTCACAATTGGGGCTAATGCCACTGCAACCAATCATATGTCTGTAACGATTCGTGAATGCGACACCAAGGCGTATCCGGTGCACGATGCTTGATTGGCTTCTTTTGAGCTTGTGAGGAATGCGGTATGTCATTTCTGAGCCCCATTTATGCACTCGCTTGTGTTGATGATCTGGTTGGGACCAGTGCTGCAGCGTACAATTGCGTATTACGCAACGAAGTAGGGCATTTGTGTCTGTCCGTGAGAATGGAATGCGTACTTCAGTCGCATTATTTGAAGCAGCTTTCGCTTCAGCGTCTGCCTGCTCGTTCCCTATCACACCACAGTGCGAAGGTATCCATTGAAAGGTGATAATATGGCGATTTCTATTTGCAATTTCGAGAAGCTCTGCGATTTCTATAGCAATTGAATAATACGGGCCCCGCCTGAGAACAAAGTCAATGGTTTGAAGAGCTGGTTTGGAATCGCAGAATATCGTCCATGCGCGAGGAGGCTCCTCGGATGTATATCGCCCTACATGTATATCGGGCTGTAAAGGCACTTCTACAATTTAGATTTGCAATAGGCACTGCACATTTGGAGTGTTTCAAGTGATGAAGCACAAAAAATATGCCAAACTAGAGCATGTCAGAAAGACCACACCATAAGACATGCCTGACTAAACCAAAGCCTCAAGGAACATGTCCACAGGTTTCTTCTAATGTGCAGAATTTATTGCTGGTTAACCGTGCAGTGCAACATGCAAAGGTTGATTAAATGGCAACCACAATAGATTCTTTTCTAATCGTGCAGGGTTGCAAAGAAGGTCCTTATTCATAAGCAAATATATGTCAGCAGTTGAGTAGATCTATTACAAGCTATTTTTAAGATCACACTGCCAACATTTAACGACATTAACAACACCAGACGCTGTTTTTGCGGCCAATTTCGGTTTCAAGGAGCCTGTCGAGGGGAACTAATTGTTCGCGTAGCTCCCACATGAACTCCGCTATTCTAAATTTGATCGTTGGGTTAGGTAGTGTCGAGGACTGGCCCCAAAGTATTCATTTGCTGTAGCCACCTATTATCGATAATTAGAAAGTTAATTACCGTAACTTTGCTAATTACGCACGTAAGTGCGGAAATTGCTGTATCTAGAGGCCGCCAATTCGCACACTCGAATGATAAACATAACGTGACCAAGTTTTATATTTCTCTAATTTTAAAAATTTGGTGCAGATAAAAAAACATGTAATGC
>NW_023606948.1:0-160001 GCF_013339745.2 Dermacentor silvarum | reverse complement strand
TGACTTGTACTTCAAGCACATTCAAGGCATGGTAACTGATGTTTGTATCCGGCGGTATCGCTTTGTGCATTGAAAGTGTTATTGACTTGGACCGTAAGTCGATGACTGCACCATGATAGAAAGTCCATGCCTATGATGACGTCCCTGGAGTAGTGCTGCATGATTACGAAGCTCGCCGGGTAATTGCGGTTGTTAACTGTGACTCGCGCTGTGCAGATTCCAGTCGGCGTTATTAGGTGGCCTACCGCTATCCGGATATCGGGTCCTTGACAGGCCGTCCTCACCTTCTTCAACTTGGCGGCGAACGGGCCACTGAAGACGGAATAGTCGGCTCCAATGTCGACGAGAGCGGTGACGTTATGACCATCGATTAGCACGTCTACACCGGTAGACCGTCGTCTAGCGTTGCGGTTAAGTCGTGGCATCGGATCACGGCTGCGTCGGCTTGCTCCGCTGCTGCTACGTCGCGTCGGTAGGTTTACTTTGGGCGGCGAAGTGTTGTCGTCAAGGCTCTTGGCAGGCGCTGTGCTAATACCTCGTTGTTAACGAATGCGTGAATCGTCGTCCTCGGCGGCGGAGGATCTTTGGTAGTACGTCATACAGCAACCGCGCCTCCATCGGTTGCTGCTTTTAGTTTCCCGTATAGGGGCTGGGCCGCTGGATTAAAAAAAAACAAAAAACACCGCATATCTACGGGGTAAATGATGATTAGTGGACGAAGCTCCCGAGGGAATCATCGGTTAACCGTGAATATTTCGTGTAATTCGCCCAGTCTCGCCGCACTAAATCTAACGATTGACTTCCACCAATGACACGCGCTATATGTGACGTCATTCCTATTTTATAACAGCGGCCTTCATTATAATTGCACCATCTCCCGCTTAAGGGGACGCTAGCACAAACGCCTCAGAAACGTACAATACTCTCTAGTAAGGGGGAGAGGCCACAGCGTCTTACGCAGCCGTTTACACATGCCGGAACGTGCACCGTGTTTGCCGACGCCGTCACATGACTGCTGAGAGAGTATAACCCCCGTATTCTTAAACGCTCCTCGACTTGAACTTGACTTGCCACCTCCTTCAACGCGTTTCGAACGCGCTGCCCAAGGCGGTGGCAAGTCAAGTTCAAGTCGAGGAGCGTTTATGAATACGGGGGTAAGGCGGAGAGGCCACAGCGTCTTACACCAGCTTCTTACACGGGCCGTAACGCGCTAGCACAAACGCGTTAGAAACGCGCAGTCTTTCGTTAATGTTGGGTATTTATTGTCATCGTGGTGCGTGTGTCCATGTGTGCTTCGTGGCGTAGTGGTTAGCGCCGCGCGTTCGGAAGCGAGGGGTCCCTGGATCGATTCCGCGCTACGGACACAACTTCCGGAATTTTTTTTCTCATAAAAGTAGACGTGGCTACCTACTACGACGACGACTACTACGACGACGACGACTGCTACTACTACTACATACTACAGAGGAGGGACAGACCCACACCCTAAGGAGCTTCGCCCCTAAAAAAAATTCACAGCATATCTACGGGTTGGATGATGATGACTGGGCGAAGCTCCGGAGGGAATCATCGGATCTCTCGCTTAAGGGGACGCTAGCACAAACGCGTTAGAAACGTGCAGTACTCTCTAGTAAGGGGGAGCGGCCACAGCGTCTTACGCAGCCATTTACACATGCCGGAACGTGCACCGCGTTTGCCGACGCCATCACATGACTGCCGAGAGAGTATACCCATAGAGAAAGAAAAAAAAGTTAAAGAGTGGACACTCCCATAGACCCCGGCGGCCCAATCGACTCTAGCGCACCTGGTGGTTGGTGAGAGCAACTGGCCTGCGCTTCCCGTTTCGGTTTCACTGGCGCGAATTTTGGATTACTGTGCGCAACCGACGTTTGGCTATGGCGAAAGTTAATGATTTCAGACCACTTTTCTCCGCCCAAATAGCAATGCTATTGTTTGTCGTTTTGATTTAGCGATTCCCTATTTGTTTTAGCTCAAAGCTGTGCGTGCGAATTGAGGTCATGACGTAATCTTTATTTCGACTAAGTTATAATAGAAAGATATGCAGGTAATCATAATTCACTACGGCTTTATTCATCGCGCTTTTCTTTTGGAACAAGCGGTCGATCTATATATCAATCAAAGAGACAGAGTACCCGCAATGTTTTTATTCCAAGGCAAGGTAGAGGCTGAGCATATAAAAAGCACAAAATGAGAAGAACATCGCACAGAAATGCAAAGTAGACAACAAATGCATCTAGACTTACAAATAAATTCTAACAAATAGAGTGAGAACACAGACAACGCACACATCGCTAGAGTTGGCAGTAGCCGACAAGCTGGTGAAGAATGACGCACTGGGCAAGTGGGTAAGGATCTATATGGATCTATGGCAAAAACTCAGCGCACAAAGTTGATAAAGAAGGAAGAAGTGACGTATACACAGCAATAAAGTCCAGAGTCACGACTCGGGTTAACAGAAGTAATGCACAGAAAAAAAAGCGTACAGAAACCACACGACACAATATATCAGAAAAGCAAAAATACAGTGTGTTGGCTGTTCCTAAGAGCAACTTGCCCAAAATGAGAAAAAAAAGCGAACTTGATGCTTCAACGTTGCCAACGTTGATGCTTCAACGTTTGTGACAACTGAGCGACTGCCCAAGGTTTCCTCCAGCAAGACGCAGTCAGCAGGAACTCCTTCACCAGCTACATGGGAGCTGCCACCTGTAGAGGTTTGGTCAACAGTCAACTCAGTTCGAAAAAAAAGACAAGTCGACACTGTACACACCCTGCTCCTCGGGGCACTTCAATGTGTGGGAGCCGCTTTTCGAAGCCTCTGCCGCAGACCCTAAAGAAATGAAACAACAACAATTTGTCAGTAAGAGGCTTAAAATAACAAAAACTGAAGCACATCCACACCTTGCAGTGCGGCTTCTGCAGTCATGTCCCAGTCACTACTTGAAGCGATGCTCAGAGAACCTGCATATATGTGTAGTTGGTGCAAGTTGCAAAGCTTGTAGGGCAGGGAAATTTAAACCGCCCTTTCAAACGCATGAATTGGTAGGTGGAAGAAAAGAGAATGCATCAACAGAGAAACAAGCAATTTGTGGTTTGTGGAATTATCGACAGTGCCAGCTTTCTTTGATACGAGGTATATGTGTACATGTGCATGAAGGCTTCAAGTTAACGTTAAATAGCCCTTCAATGTATTTCAAAACAAGTTGCACAGGTCAATAGCATAAAAGAATTACAGGAATGTAAAGCTGTTAGGAAGGTAATAGCCCACAATTCACAAAATTTAAGACTTTCGAAGTGTTACTTCTACAGCGAGGTTTCTCCATCGGCTACAAATATCTTCCAGGTTAACTGTCACCACTGATTCAAAAGAAGTGGCTGCTATCGCAGATAATTGAGTTTCTGTCAATCACTTACATGGTGCAATTGGTTGCACACTGGGAACAGCCATTCTTGTAAGCCTTGTGTGCCCAGGGTCCATGAAACTTTCAGCAGTAAAATGGTCGCTGCAAACCCTGTACGTTGCGTACAATAGGCTGACCGGCTTACTCAGGAGATCATCTCGTCCGGCATACTGCATCCATGCTGTCATCCTGCATCGGCAATGAACTATCAGCTGAAGGCGAAGTGCTCGAACAGTGATTTTGTTATTGTTAGCCTCACTGAGCAAGCACAAAAAGTAACCTTGAAGACATGCAAACCATACAAAAGCTTTAGCGCACCTGCCGTCCCGTGGTATGCGGAAGAAACTCGTCCCTGGCTTCTTGTGGGTTCTGCCATTGTTCAAGCACCACGAAACACAGCAGTAGCTGCCGTAGCTTGGACCGCCGGACGGCATGGCATCAGCGCGGTCTGAAAATGTCAGTAAATGCACACCAGGATTTATTCGTGGTCCGAGGCTTCGGGAAACGCGTCGTGAAGCATGCGAGGCCCAGCGACCACTCCTCAACAGGGAGTTTTCGAGTTTTCGAATAGCGAAAGCAAAGCTTGCGGGCGTAGCGTTGCGGGCTTCACTTAAGGGGAGCCCGCGAGCGTACGACGCGTTCGCCGCTACGCCGCAAGCTTTTCGTACGCTATTCGAAAACTCCCTAATGTTTCGCACCTAGCTCAGCGCACAGCACGCGTCGCCTCGGCTTGACGCCGTGCCCCAGTTTGCTATACTAGGGCGAAATCTTGTACGCGTTCTTGTACGCGTTCCACGATGGGACGGAGGCGTTCCGTTCCATCGAGCCGCACGCGTTTCTGCATATGTTGCACAATGTTCACGTCTTGCCGCCGCATACAGCCGCAAACTGTTTTTTTAGCAAACCTCGCCGTCCTCACAAGCTCCAGAAAAAGATTACAACTGCGCGAATAAGACACCACGTAAGAAACACAGAAACGCCCACCCACACGAAGCGCAACGCGTGTGGGCGTGTTTATGTTTCTTACATGGCGTCTTATTCGCGCAGTTGTAACCTTTTTCTGATTCAATGACCCAACTAGCCCAACAACATGCAATTCAACAAGCTTCGCTTGAAAACGTACCTCACCTGCTGTCTCACACACGAAAACACCGAAGCAGCCGACGTTGACGAAACCTTCCCGCTGTCATGCCTATGGTCATGCCTGGGCTTCTCGCATGCTGGTGTGGCGAGTACTCTCGGCGCGAAATCGTAGATGCTGCTTATGGCAGTGCGCCTGAACAAAAATAACCACGTAAGGTGCGTTGAATAAATTATTTTTATGTATAAATAACATGTCAAATATAGGCGCATAATTATTATTTTGTAAAAACATTCTGTTTAATTGATGATAACTTTTTGTTTTTCGCACTTGCGTCCTCTGGCGTTTGGTGAGAGCACTAGTTTGTTACGTGGTCGTGACGTACTTCCTGAGGTCAGATTTCGCGCAGTGTCCTCTCTTAACTTTTTTTTCTTTCTCTATGGTATACCCCCCCCCCCCCCGTATTCATAAACGCTCCTCGACTTGAACTTGACTTGCCACCGCTTTGGGCAGTGCGTTCGAAACGCGTTGAAGGTAAGGCGGAGAGGCCACAGCGTCTTACACCAGCTTCTTACACGGGCCGTAACGCGCTAGCACGGACGCGTTAGAAACGCGCTAGAAACGCGGCCTTTCGTTTATGTTGGGTATTTATTGCCATCGTGGTGCGTGTGTCCATGTCCGCTTCGTGGCGTAGTGGAGTCGGCGTTCGGCGTTCGCAGCGTTCGGACGTGTCATCATGTGCTCCCTTGTAGGGGAGGTTTCAGCGGCCCGTGTGGGCCGCGGTATCAGGTGTACTGAAAAGCCGGCTGAAGATTACCACGTTTTTCTGCCTCATCTGCCCACAGGTGCGTCTGTTTTAAACACGGTGTTTTTGCATGGTGATGTAAAAGCCAGGCCATATCGAGTCGAGCATGTCCGAGACAGCCTTGCGCGTCTCTCACTGCTGCCGGAAGTGGTTGCCCTCGGGGCATACCAAATGAATCACCTGTGGGCAGTGACGTTTAAGGATGAGGAAGGCAAGAAGAAGATATTAGCGGCAGATGCGTTCAACGTTAAAGATCACCGCTGCATGGTCATCGACCCACGCGATCAAGGTGTCCGACTGAAGCTTTACTGGCTGCTTCATGGCGTACCGGACGATGACGTGCGAGTGGCTTTGGCGCCGTTTGGAAAAGTTACGGAAATCAGCAGAGACAAGTGGAAGGTCAAGGAATGCATCGACAAAGGATCAACAACCCGCTCGGTGACGCTGAAATTAAAGGTGGGCGTTACAGTGGATGACCTTCCTCAGCAGCTGCGTGTTGCCGAAGATATGGCGCTCGTCTTCGTTCCTGGCAGAGCGCCGCTCTGCCTCCGATGCCGTGGCACCGGACACATCCGACGAGAGTGCCGCGTTCCACGATGTGGGATCTGTCGGCGCTTCGGCCACGATGACTCCCAGTGCGTGCGTTCTTATGCCAGCGCTACAGGCCCACTCCGTAGCGACGTTGTGTCAGAACACCTGATGGACGCCGCAGACGCCGAAGAAGCTAGCAGGGAATACAACGACGGCGCGAAGACTGCTGCAACGCCCCCTGAAGCTTCTTCAGGAGTTGTTCAGGAAGCGAATGGTGGTGCCGAGCCCTCGGCTGCAGCATCGGAAACGATGCCAGAGACTACAACAGATGACGCAGAAACGAAGGCCGCAAACACGTCATTGTCAGTAGCGCAAGACGCCGACCAGGAGGTAACGGACGCCGAGATGCTCACGACCGGAAGTGTCGCTGCAAAGCGGCCTTACGAAGACTCCGACAACATAGGGAAAGCGAGTGCGTCCGGCACCGGCGAGCCTCCAACGAAGGCGTCGACTGGGCGGCGGTCTTCGGTTCAACCGAAGCCAAAGTTGCCGCCTGACCGTAGGGTGAACCCTACAACGCCTCCGCACTAGCAGAGGTGACGTTCCCGACGACTTCAACGAGGACCCCAAGAAACCCACTGTTGCGATGTGAGTAGGACGCCTGGCCAAGCAACCTCCATGAAATGGCGACTAACTTTAAATCTAGCCTTCGCGTTGCGACATTGAATGTGAGAGGACTGTGTTCGCGCAGGAGGCAATGTCAGATTAGTCGCACTATTTTGGAAAATGACGTTGACCTTCTGGCTGTACAAGAAACAAAAATTGAAAGTGAGGAGCAAACAGAACAAATGGTTCAAATATTTCGCTCTAGATACAATATATGTGTTTGCCATGCTGTTGGATGGTCAGGAGGCTGCGTCATTTTTATTCGCAATAGCATCGCGGTTGTTGAAAAAGTGTCCGCCTGCGATAGTGGGAGACTGGTTGCATGTGATTTTGTTTTTTCTGGATTACAGTGGCGTGCTGTGTGCATTTACGCACCAAACAAAATGCATGAACGTCAAATTTTTTTCAGGTATGCTGAAGGGTGTTTGAAAACAGAACGAAATATTGAGGTTCTAGGGGACTTTAATTGCGTCTGTAGAGCTGAGGACAAAACAACGGGTCTCAATGTGCGCGATAGAAGCGCTGAGCTTTTGAGTGCAATCGTGATTGAGAGAGAGCTTGAGGACATTGGTTATGTCATGACACGAGATGGCCAAGCACGATATACACATTTTCAAGGTGACTCCCATGCGAGGCTAGATAGAATATACATACCGGCGAAGTTTGTACCACTATGCTCCTCTTATGAAACACAACACCTTAGTTTTAGTGACCATTGTTTGGTCACGGTTACCATTGGCGAAAAACGAAAGGTTGTGAAGTTTAACTGGTTCCTATGGAAGTTTAATGAGAAACTGCTGCAAGATGAAGTATTTGTCACAAGAGCCAAAGCATGCCTTTCAAATGCCCTGCATACTGAAACTAACAGCTTCATAGCAGTGTGGGAACAGTTTAAATGTGATATAAAATTGCTGCAATTGATAGAGCGTGTGTATTACGTCACAAGGAAAGGCAACAAGAGAAACAGTTACGCAGTGAGCTGGAGTATATGTTAGGCGTCGGAAATGAAGTGCCTGGAGCGTTTAAAAAAGAAATAAAAGAGGTGAAAGTAAAGCTCGAGTTGATCGATGAAGATAAGTACCGCGGCGCAATGATAACGGCGCGTACTGAAAGATTGTGGCTGGGCGAAACGCCCACTAAGCGTGTGCTTAGTGAAGAAAAGTAGCATGCAGCAAATAAAGTGATAAATAAAATTCGATATCGTAACAAAATTACCCAAGAAAGCAAAGAGATAACACTTGCATTCGTTGAAATTTACACAGAGCTTCTTGGCCAAAAAATTTATGACCCCAAGCGCTTCCGAGTTGACTTTCTGTCCCTTATGCCGAGATTACAAGACACGGTTAGAGAGTCATTGGAATCTGAAATTACCGTGGCAGAAATTGAAGCGGCAATAGATGAATTAAGTAACGGCAAGTCACCCGGGCCGGATGGATTGGGTGCAGCCATATACAAGTTTCTTAAGACGGAAATGGCAATGGCTTTACATCGAGTGATCACTGAATGTTATGAAAAAAAGCAAGCACCCCTCTCTTTTAGGACAGCGGATGTAGTACTGATCCCCAAAACTGATGACCCTGCAAAGTTATTTCAGTTGAGTCTTACCGTCCCATTAGTTTGACCAATACAGATTACAAAATATACATGAAGGTGTTAGCTAGACGGCTCCAAAGCGTTATTCAGTCCCTTGTTGGCCCGCATCAAACGTGTGGTATTAAAGGTAGAACAATTTTTACAAACATACACATAGCTAGAAGTATTCTGGAATGTTGTGACGCAATGCATGACCGCGTGGCCATGATTCAGTTAGACTTATATAAAGCGTTCGATAAAGTTGTACATGAAGTTTTGTTTTTACTGCTGGAGCATGTAAATGTTGGATCTGTGATTACTGGAGGTGTCAAAATGGTGTATCATGATTGTACAGCCAAATTAGTGATTAACAAAGAATTAAGTGATTCAATTCCTGTGCGGTCAAGCGTGAAACAAGGATGTCCTTTGTCTCCTCTTCTTTTTGCGATTTACCTGGAACCCTTTTGTTTAGGTTTACTTGCAACACCGCGTGTTCGAGGCTATACATTTTTGAGCAGTGAAATTAGGGTTCTAGCGTATGCGGACGACGTAGCTGTGTTTTGTACTGATAAGAAAAGCGTGGAAGAAGTTGTCAAAATATCTATAGCTTTCTGCACAGCAACAGGTAGCGCGATCAGTTGGCCGAAATGCCTTGGATTTTGGCATGGCATCTGGCAGAGCACACCCGATGTGTACTGCAATATGAATTGGACAACTTCCCCAGGAAAGTACCTTGGAGTTCCACAAAATTATTACCGAAATGCGGAAGAATATTGGTCTGAGGAAAACAAACGTGTTAAAAGTACTACCGATAAATGGGGTGGCCATAACTTTTCAGTATTTGCAAGGGCTTCCGTTTGCAATATTTTTTTAATTGCCAAAGTGTTTTACGTGTTGCAAGTGATGACCATGACCAGAAGTTCGGTTCAAAAATTCCACCGAGTATTCGCGACTTTTATATGGGGATCGCAGTGGGAGCGCACCAGCCGGTGCAATTTGTTTCATAAGGTGAAAAATGGGGGACTAGGGCTCTCGCATCTGTTCTTCAAGCAGTTGGTGAGCAGATTCTTCTTTGTGCGGGATCAAACTGATGTATTTTTGAGAACTGTGATCCAAGCATGATTACAGAATTATCTATCTGATTTTGTTGTATCATCGTTTTCTTTGAAAGCAGGACCGCTTAGTTCTTATTTGCGTGAAGTGGTAATGTCTATACGCTTGCTCAAGGCAAGGTTTTCATATGAATACTTGTCTGATGTTACGAAAAAGCGTTTGTATTGTGATATTCTTGATGTATTCTTACCAACACCTGCCTATTGAGCTGTCTACAAGCTAGGTCCTGAACGCGATGTGTTAAAGCGTGTTAAAAAAATGCCGATCAGGCCCTCAGTTAAAACATTCTTTTTTTCAAATACATACCGACACTCTCCCTGTCAAGCCATGGTTACAAAGTAAAGGTCTGTTTGTACCTTGGTCAGTAAATTGCTTAATCTGCAGGAAACCGGAAACAATAGAACATATTTCTCTAGACTGCCACGATGCCGTATTCCTGTGGGATGTCTTGCAAAGAACTCTTAAAAAAGAATTGCCATTAAGCCCTTTTGGACTCCGTTTCTTCCATGTGCGGATACAGGGGAAGTGCCGAGTGATATGCTAATGTTGCTTTGTATGCATAGCGTATGGAAGACCAGGATGGATGTTAGGCATGCCCATATACAAATTCACTCAGCAAGACACTATTTTGTTGAGAGTGTTATCTACACCCGAGACTAGTTCAGAGCCCAATGTGAACCCCCAGAATGGCTACCTGTATTGGATCAATTGGCTTCTGTGAAACATTTTTAAGCCACATACACCGGCCGAGTTGTAGCTTGTGCATTTAGAATATGTACATGTGTATCTGATAATTTTTGTTTGTGTTTGTGAAATGGCAATAAATAAATGAAAAAAAAAAAGCTTCGTGGCGTAGTGGGCTAACGCCGCGCGCTCGGAAGCGAGGGGTCCCTGGTTCGATTCCGCGCTACGGACACAACTTCGGAATTTTTTTTCTCATTTTTCTCAGACTGGTTACACACTACTACTACTACGACGACGACGGGGACGAACGGGTGCCGCTATAAGGAGCTTCGCCCCTAAAAGGTGCGGCCTGCCGCGTCGGGCGCCCTTCTATGGGAGCGAACGTGACGGCCGTAGTTGCATTGTCGGCCGCTTGGCTGTGCCGAACGGCGCTAGCTGATAAAGTCCCTAAAAAAAATACTAGCTGAGGGGGATGGAACGCGTCGGTTTGCACGTGCGACGGCTTTGTAAGCCCGTTCCTGACGCATTTGCTATGCCGATGACAGACAGCAGTCCCCGGCGTGAGGCGCCGCGGAGGATCACACCGTTTTCGATGCACGCGGCAGGCCGCACCTTTTTTTTTTTTATCCAGCGGCCGCGGCCAGTGTATGGTCGGCGCTGCGGCGACAGGTAGCGTCCTGGTGACGGCGAGCATGAGGGTCATCGTGGTTTCCACTGGGCTCCGGCGTCGTAGTCGGCGATGTGACGTGGTCGCTCGCCAAGGTGTGGACGTGGCGCGTTGACAGCGAACCCCCGTAGGCCTATCTCGCGGTATGGCATCGGTGGTATGCATGGCCGGCTTCCCCGCAGTGATAGCAGAGCGGGCGGTGATCGGAGGCGCGCCAAATGTCCGTCTTTCTCGGGTAGCTGCGCTGGGCGACGGGAGGGCGTGCTGGCGGCGGCGGCGGCGGTTGACGACGGAACTGTGGCCTCACGGGGCCCTGGCGCAAGCGCGGAGGGGGCCCTTGACGGCGGGCGACGGCGGCGTAGGTCATGGCTTCCGGCTGGGGTTGCGGCGATTGCGGCTGCACATTGGAAACTCCTAGTGGGCGCTGAACTTCTTCGTTGACTTCAGGCTGCGACCTGGAAAAGAGCTTCTGCAGTTCCTCGCGAACGACTGCTCTGGTGGTCTCGCGCAGGTCGTCGCTGCCAAGTGCTTGACCGTCAATGTTGTTCGCGGCCAGTGTTCGGCGGTTATATTGCCTTGTCGGCATGTCGACCGTCTTCTCAATGGTTGTGGCCTCGGATACTAATTAAGCAACAGTCTTGGGCGGGTTGCCTATCAATCCGGCGAAGAGCTCTTGCTTGACACCCGTCATCAAGAAGCGAACTTTTTTCTCTTCTGGCATGTTGGGGTCGGCATGCTTGAACAGGCGAATCATCCTCTCCGCGAAAATCGTGACGTTCTCGTTGGACAGATGCACCCGGGCTTCTAGGAGAAATTCGGCCTTTTCCTTGCGCCCGACAATTGTGAAGGTCCTCACGAAGTTCTCACGAAATATGTCCCACGTCACCAGAGAAGTCTGTTCTTAAACCAGGTTTGAGCAGCGTCACCCAACGAAAAATAGACATGGCGCAGCTTGTCTTCGTCGCTCCATATGTTGAACGTCGCGGTCCTCTGGTATGTCTCCAGCCAGGTTTCAGGGTCTTTAGCCAGTGATCCACGGAACGTCGGTGGCTCCCGAGGTTGTTGGAGCAGGATGGAGGACGTTGGGGCTGCCATTGGGGTCGTCGACTTGGCCTTGATTGCTCTGGTTGTCTCGGGAAGCAGTCTGTATTCTGGCAAATGTCCTTGCTGCCTATGGCTAGCTCGCTGGTCCTTGCCGACGTTGATCTCGTCCTCCGGTTTCGGGCTTGGGTGACGGCTTTGCGGAGGCGTTCGGTGCATGAATACCCAGTACCTCCACCAGATGTCACGTAGTAGTGACTCTGAAGTAAACAGCATAGAGAAATAAATTCAACAAGCGGGGACACTCGGCTAACAGGAAACGCGTCACCAAACGTCATGCTATAGTATTGATGCCGTACGTTAGCTGCCGCGAGCATCGAAAAAAAAAGAAAGTGAAAGTATAGTTAACAGACATTTATTCATTTTTTAAGTTCTTTGCCGTGATAACTAAAACGTTTTGCGTATAAATGAACTTAAACTTTGCGACTTATTTCTCTTGCCTTACCTAGCTACACGCTAATGACGCGCCAGATGCCTGCGTCATCCGCCAGTCACTCCCCCGAGGCGAGCGAGGGCGGCTGCGCGCGCGTTTGAGCGCTCGCCCGCGGCTACCCGTCGGTCTCTTTTTTCAAACGTAGCCTGGTTTTATTAAACGTAGACAACACTGCACTATTGGACTACGGCAAGGTGAGAAATTTTGTTTCAAAGTCTACAACGCAATTAGGCTTACGGCACGGGACCGATACTTAAGACGCAGTTGGCGAAAAACAGCTCAGCCGTCCTGGCGCAGTTAGTTTCAGTTATTAAATCGTGCAGGGACATGTTTCCGTACGCTTCCTAGGGGATTATCGTAACTTCCCTTACAAAAAAATTGTTGAAATGTTGTTGAAAAGTCATTGGTCAATGTCAACAAATAGCATTGAAAGCACATTGAGGCTTTGTTGAAACATTATTGAGAAAATTGTTGACAGGTGTTGAAAATTGGCCCGCGACATTTTGCTGAAACATCATTGGGTCGTTTCAATTTGAGAAGTCATTGATGGATTGTTGAAACCATGTTGAATGCCAATATTGAAAGCCCATTGAAGAACTGTTGAAGATGTGTTGAATGTCAATATTGAAAACCTGTTGAGACATTATTGAAATACGTTGAATGCCAATATTGAAACCCCATTGACATAATGTTGGAACTGTGTTGAATGTCAATATTGAAACCCCATTGAAATGTTGTTGGAGCAGTATTGAACATCAATATCGAAACCCCATTGAGATATTATTGAAGCATTGTTGAATATCAATATTGAAACCCCATTGAAGTATTATTGGATGTGTTAGACGTCAATATTGCTTGATGGAGGCAAAAGGCGCTACGTATCAGAAACAAGACACAAGAGGAAGAACACAAACAACACACACGTTAAGCGCCAAACGTGTGCATTGTCTGTGTTCTTCGTCTTGTGTCCTGTTTTTGATGCGCTACGCTTTTTGCCTCCATTAGGGTTACACCAACAAGCCCAATGGGCAATGTTAGTCAATATTGCAACACCATTTAAATATTATTGGAGCAGTGTTGAACGTCACTATTGAAATCACTTGAGAGCCCACTGAAATATGCTGTTTGGTGAGTAGTGTTGAAAACTGCACTAGACTTTTGTTTAAATACTGCTGAGCTAAGCTGAGTCTCATAGCATTACCATTGATGCCATATTGATGTGATCCTTGCAGGGGCAAACCTAAATGCAGGCACTTCTGTATTGCAGACCTGGGTTACCCAGAGATCAAAACCACACTTTTAGATATAGCCTGTAATAAAACATATTACAGAGCTGCTAGCAGAACCATTATGCCAGTTTTTGAATTGGCTTAACACACAAAATCAATAGTCCACGAAATCAACAGCTCAAAATTGATGTGGACAAAAAGCATTTTTTTAATGAATTGTTTATTGAAGCCAAACATTTGTTAACTGTACAGCCATGTGTGCCTTGAGATCAAAAAATTCCCATTTCAATCTACAAACTGCCAGCAGCTTGATACAATAACGAAATTGAATACTGAGAGGTGTAAAGTTTGCGTGGCCCTAAATTAAAACATTTCTCAAAATTGAAATAAATAGAAAATAATTATTATACAAGCATTACAGTAAATAACATTTAAAATGTACTTGCTTTCTTTATTTGGTAGCCAGTAACATAATAATCATGGCACAATTTGCATGAGCCCACTGAGACTCTTATTTACTGGTTAAATGGTGTGTGCCCATTTTACTAAACGTTATCTACCTCTGAAACGACACAGTAATTACAATAAGTTGTGCCATGGCAGCAGTTTATTGAGCTGCATTGCTTGTTGCACGATCCAGTTGCGTTTTCTGCCATGATTACTAGCTTCCAGGGCAGGTCATTACATACCAAGCGATTTATTCACTTTGACTAAAGATTTATATCTGATAGACCGTGGCCATTAGTTACCTGCTGGAAGACGTAAATGGAACTGGCATGAGGAAAAATTTTTTTTAATTTTTGAGTGCCGCAAAACAAGTTAGAATGAAAGAATTTGCAAGAAATCAGATTTCATGCATACATGAAAGAAAGCACATCGCTGCCTTGCCCAAGAACTGTTGTCGCACTATGAATTTAAGCAAACTTTTACCTCTTAATTTTTACTGTTTTGAAATAACAAAATAAACCATTACTACAAGCATATGTGAATATGTAGTTTTTCTTAAACAGAACCACTCTGACAATAGCACAGATTCCACTTTCCGGTGTGTGTCTGAACCATCCAACCTGGGCTTTTCAGGTGACTAGAAACATCATAATAATAAAAAAAATGTTGAGGGCGGCACTAGCCTTAGGACTGCCAAACAACACCAGCACTGCATTTTTACTCCAATTAGGACTCCATAACACCCTAGACGAATTAATCGAAGCACAGCGTCGGTCTCATCTGGAGCGTCTCACCCTCACAGAAACGGGCCGGCACATTCTAACTAAACTCGGCATCACCTACCACCGTCAACATGGAGAGAAATACCCAATTCCACGCGACGTACAGACTTGGCTACATGCCGACCCTATTCCCAAAAACATGCATCCGGACTACAATAAAGAACGTCGAAAGGCAAGGGCTGCCTCCCTCATTAAAGCCTATGGCGACACCACGGGCGTCACCTTCGTCGACGCAGCTGAATATCAAGACGGGCACCGCTTCGCCGCGGCTACCACAGTAAGCGGCTCGCTCAAACATGCCGCCAGCATCGTAACCCAAAACGCCGAGACGGCCGAGGAAGTGGCCATCGCCCTGGCCACCCTTGATCCGGACTGCCATACCATCGTGAGCGCTTCCCGCACGGCAATCAGCAACTACATCAAAGGTCGTATTTCAAAACAAGCGCTACGCATCCTAAACCAAGCCCCTCACTCACTTGAGAAGCAAATCACTCTCGTCTGGTTCCCAGCGCACGCTGGCGACGTACATCCGCACCTCACCAACCTCAACGAGGTTGCTCACTCCGTAGCACGAGGCCTTGTCAACCGTGCCGGAGACAGCGCAGGTGCACCCGCGGAACGCGATCGCCTCACCAGCTACAACGACCTCACGAAATCATTCTATCTTAACAGAAGAACCTTCCCCATCCCTCATCACAAGCTAAACAGAGCACAGGCAACCACCCTTCGCCTGTTACAGACAAACACGTACCCCTCACTAACACGTTACCACAGGATCTACCCGGACACCTACCCTAGTAACATTTGCAAGATCTGTAAGACTGAGGCAGCATCGCTTCCCCACATGCTATGGGAATGTAAAAACCAATACCCGACAAATAATACCGTGACCCTCTCGTCGAGATGGCACGCCGCCCTGCGCAGCTCCCAACTCGACGACCAACTCTGGGCTACCCAGCAAGCCTGCGAGGCGGCGAAGAGGCAAGACCTCGATGTCCCCACGTGGGAGGCCTAGGCCCAGCCAGCTAAACTGCTGGTTTAAATAAAAGTTTGTTCCTCCTTCCTCCTGAGGGCGGCAAGTGCACAACACTTGAACTGTCCACAGACTTGGGCTCTTCTGGACGCCTCAGGTCCCTTGCAAGAAGTGAGGCCAGAGTGTTCTTAATGTACGCCATGTTTGCCCCAGGAAACTTGTGACAGGTAAAGCCTCTAAAAAAGGAAAAACAGCATGATGTTTAAGATCTATGTTCCACATGCAAAAGTGCGACATACAGTACGCCCTGTTATAATGAAACTGTTTCATTTGTTTTGTTTATTCAAAGTTTTCACGAGTTCAATTCTAGAGAATGACCAGCTTTCAAAGTGGGGTGGTGCTGGAGGACTCCACTTAGTACAATATGCAGAAGGCAAACAGGAAAAGCTCACTGTGGCAGAAAAACTTCATGAATATCCTTGGTGTGAAAGATGTGAACGTTGCTTGCTTAGGAACAAAATGGTGGAAAAAAGACTTCATACTGTTGGTGAAAAAACTTAATGTAGACTACTGACAACTACAATTAGTTCTCTCAACATTCATAATCAAAATGTGCAGCACTTTATTGCACTTTTCCTTGCAGGAGTTGCTCCAAATACGGTTATGTGACCAGAATTGAGTATGGTATATCTGAATTTGTTTTACGAGCTCACATGCTACTGGAGTGAACTTCTCGCATTATGATAGCCATTCTTATGCCTCTCTACTTAAAAGAAATTGCTGCTTATAACAAGGATTTACTGCAGTTGCGCGCCAACATGGTTACACTAACACAAATAAATGCGAAGAAGAAATACGAAGTGCTCAGTCTTACAAGAGAAATATGCAAGTGGACTGACTCTGCTAATCCTTTGAGGGTCACTGCCATGCATGTAGAGTGGCGGAAACAAATCGTGTGGTCACGACCACAAATATGAGGCGGCGAAAGAACATATAAATTAGCATGCCTTTTAAGAATGAAGTGTCCCCAAGCATCACATTACATATTCTGTAACCTTCTGCGACTTCTACAAAAATCCTGATTGTGCTGTTGCCCCTTGGCTTCTTACAAAACTGATATTTCTCTTTACTCTATGGTGCCCATCACTGCAGTAATTTGGGAGTATTCACCTAGTTTAATGTTTTGTGAGTGTCATCACATTTTAAAAATGTAATTATGCTAGTTTGCCCTGCATACTACAATAAACATGGTGTAAAACTGTGCACACTAAGAAACCTTTGTCACTTTGTGACCTAAAAATTATTTACCCATTTGTTTTTCTCGAAACGTCACTCTGAAGAACAATCCAGAATAAAAATATAATGCTTAAATTGGGGGACGTATTGCCAGAAAATATGTGATCCTCAAAGGGTTAACATGAACACCTACAAAGCTCATTTAATTTTTAATAAAGCTAAACCTATAGTACTTGACCACTGGTTTATAATAACGCTGAAAACAAGCAAGTGTGTCCTTGAAGTAAGAAAGCAGGAGACATTTCCAACAATTTCAGAGTGGGAGCTGTGGACATGCTTCATGTTCTGTAAGAAGCTTTATATAGTAGCTGCCAAGGGCCTATTGAGTACTGATCATTTTATGGGAACGTGAGGAAAAGTCATATAAATACCTTTGTTTTTTCACATCTTAGAATACAATGTGATAAATTGGATTTTAATAGGTTGAGTGCCTAGAATGAATGGACATTGCTAAACATCGCAATGTTGACAACGAAGTTGGCAACTGTTCCTATTGTTGCTTTGATCGAAACAACCCAACAATTATGCCCCGTAACTTAAGCTCCCTGTCTACTGTCTGCTACTGTCTGCCACCTAAGGCTACTGTCTGCCACCACATGGACCTCCTTAATTCAATGTGGTCTGTTGAAATAGGTGAAACCACTATGTTTTGCATTACAGAATCTGGAGGGCCATTTTGATTGCTGAAATTTGGTGGAAGTGTTGTCCCTCGAGTTGAGCAGTAACTGCACTTGAGCATAGCTTCTCCACAATTATAACAACACTTTCAGGCTTCTTAAGCACACCCTCTATACCACCAGATTGGTAGCGTGCTTCACAGATTGGTAGCTGCTTCATTGCAACTATTCATTGCAATGACAGTCAAGTAGCGCAACTAATGCGCAAATACACCTAACTTTGTCAGTTGGAGCCACCAATAACTTCTGGCAGGTAAGGCTGCTTTTAAAATTTAGCACTTTAGTATGGAGGCGTTAGAGACTTGAGATCAAGTGAACATTCATTCCAAATAGTAGGCTATTATAGCACGTAGTTGCAGACACAGGTTACTTGAAAGTTATTTGTTGTGCTAATAGCAAGCTGGTAATTCCAAGTACAAAATGTGAATGCAAAAATGCACTGGGAAAAAGGATGTATGGTACTTGCCTATAACAGTGTTTACCCTGATAAGGCCAAGAGCCTGTTTTTGCCTATTGGTGGTGTTGTTTCCGAGAAGTGAGTGGCCCATGAGGTTCTTCTTTGTGAACACATGGTGAATCAAGGCCCTTGCAAACTTGCCTGGTCCACCATGGCAAGCTGTGCCAGGATCATCGGAATGAGCACTTCTCCAACCTATGTGAAACGGCACGTTTAGGTAAATATTAGTGAGGTAGTTTAAGGATTCTAAGCACATTTACACAACAGCCACACTCCAAATAAATCACAGAAATACTGCCTGCTCCAGACCTAAAATGTCAACTAATGTCACTAATAAAAACAACTAAAACTAATGTCATATCTTGTTGTGCTGTTAGGATGCCATGTGCTTCAGAAAAACAAGGATTCACCCAGTACAAAATAAAACAGTAAGTAAACCAAAGTATCGAAAACTTTTATGCAAGTAGCATTTTTAGGATACTTCACATACTTTCGGGTGTCTGTCTCTAACTATTTTCCGGCCAATTTGTGTCACTTGGTGGTCAATGGCCTAATAGGTAGGGCTGCTATGTTGAGGGAAGTGGGTTAATAACCATTTGATGGACCTCCTTGGATCTCTGGGTATGTGACTCAGGGTATGTGCCACTCTTCAAGGAACCTCTTTCACGCCATCTTGGGCAACTGCTGCTTGTGTTGGCAAGCAGCAGTAGCAGCTCAAACAGGAAGATAACTGTCGACGTTAATGCGATTACCACTACACATCAGATTCACCTATTCAGCTGAATGTGTACAAAGGCAGGGTGTGCCAACTGCCCACCTCATCAAATAAATTAATCGACTCGCAAATCAAAGGCTATGCAAAATCACAGAGGAGACACTTAATGCTACCATTTTTACTAAATCTTAGGAGAATACCTCCCGGCAATACATTTTCAGGGCAACAGTGCATTTGATCATGGTGACGCTACACGATGAATGGCCAAAGAATTCACCTTTCGCATTCCGGCTGTGGTGTCTCCAGGCTCATTTTGATTCTGAAAACAGATGTCAGTATTAAAATGTGACGCCACGATAAGTCAAAAGCAACAATCAAAACATCTACATGGACGATTAGGCCGACATAAATGGATGGATATAAATGACTGATTGAAAACATTAAATCATGGCTGCTCTTGCCACTGGCAGTGTGAGGTGGGCAAATAATTTATTTTTAATTTCTCTCCTAAATTTTAAAATTATTTTTGCTCATCTACTGAACTGTTGCAACCACATCTTAAAGGTAGCTCGTTCATATAAAACCAGTGTTGTATTTTTTACTCCCCGTCTAACTGCTGCTACTACAGTTTGCTTACTCTCCAAGTATTCCACAGAACTGCTCCACCAACAAACCATTGTTCCAAGCTTATGTCAAAGCGTCATTTAGTTCCCACGGATACGCTCCCCTTTCACTCTCTCTCCTCTTTAGTGTGTGAATTCAAAGCAAAAATAACTTCTTGACATAGCTGTCTAGTCTATGTCATAAAAAGCCTTGCTAATTTTCGACATTTGTCAATAACGCCTACATGCCACTGGAAGCACAGTGGGACGACACAGCAAATATGCTCAAGCATCCCGTTCCTTTACTGATTTTCGAACTTAGTTAAATCAATCAGTTACTGAAGGGCCAAAGGCTGAAACTTCACACGATGACATTATTTTGAATGTTTCATCCCACGAAAGCAGAACATAGAATCCCACAGAATCTGCCTTTCCCGTGAATATAGAGCGCCTGCGCGAAGGCGTTTGCGCGAAGCACTCGATGGCGTCGAAGGGAGATCATGGTTAAAAAAAAAAGTTCACCGCGCGCGTACCGGCGGAAAACAAACCACACATGACCTGAAGATTTCACAGCATTCGCTGGCATCACCCCTTTTTTATCTCACCTATCACATAGAATCACATATACGCCCTTGCAATTCTTTATTATTATCGCGCCACAGCGCGTGTTTACCGCACGGCGTGTCAGCAGACTCTGGGCACTCGATCCTGAAGCGAACAGCGCAGCAGAATACATTCTAACGGCAAAACGCCCCGCGCATATTTTCGCCGATCCCGACACGCCATGTAGTAGAAGCACGTAAATGGACGGCGTGCGTGAACGAAATATACTTGATTACAGTACAGTTCCGACTATTTCACGTCGCATTGTTTCCACCAAAACGGCAAAGCACGAGCGCTCATTAATGCTAATTTCAATCGGTGCTGGAACACCGTACTAAAAATCGTGGCGCGCACAACGTGCCCTGTTTTAGCTGGCTCCACATAGCTGCTTTACGTCGCCACAAGCGCGCTGTGAAGTTAAATCAGGACAAAACTTCATGTTCAATATCACAAATCTAGTGCTGCACAAGCAATTCTCGCAACGGAAGGATAGTACTAGCCATGAAAACGAGCACAGAGGCGCGTGGAAGACACGCATGGGCTCCGTACGCACTTTTGCTGATAGCGTCGCAATGAACGAGCAAGTGGAATTCTAAACACTCACCTTCGATGTGGATGAGTCGGATGCGATCATGGGGATCTTCGAGGCAACGTGTAGCCCATAAAGAGCGAGCAACAAGTTGGAATATACCAAAGATGTCACAGCGTGGAAAAGGGCACAGAAAACGCAGCAAACACATCACGCAACCCGCACACATACAAAGTTCCGGAATGCGCCAAAGAATCAACAGCGCAAGCGCGCATTCACACAAAAACAAACATACAAATCCACGCTTTCATAGACATAAATTGCAATATTTATTAACGAATCTTGTAATATAATGGTAATTCTTAACAATTTCTGCGGTTTGCAAGAGTATGAAAGTTTTCTGCTTAGCTTTCCACGTAGGACGCCATGCTGCAAATCAAAGAACAAGTAGTGAACGCTCCGAGCACTCACGTGCGCGCCTTGCTCGGGCTAGACCTCAATAGCGCCTTCGACACTGTGAAGCACATGGCCATATTGGACAAGATCAGCCGACTCGATCTCGGGGCGAGGTTTCACCGATATGTCTGCAGCTTCCTGAATGAACGCGAGGCGACGGTCAAGATCGACGGGGCCACGCCGCGAACGGTCCGAATGGGCGGTGCGGGAACGCCGCAGGGCTCCGTACTCTCCCCCATGCTTTTCAACCTCGTCATGATCGGCCTGCCAGAGCGTCTCGACGCGATAGAGGGCATCAATCATACGATCTACGCAGATGACGTGACAGTGTGGACCACGGAGAACACGAGCGTTGGCGAAATGCAAGACCGACTGCAGCGGGCCGTCCGGGAGGTGGAGCGGCACCTTGAAGACACGGGACTCGTCTGCTCACCCGACAAGTCAGAGATCCTACTCCACAGACCGCGCAAGAAAGGACCCCTCCCGCAGGGCGTGTTCGACGCCCGTCGTTTGGGCGTCCACGTCATGACGAGGGAGGGGACCCGAATACCGACGGTGTCCAAGTTGCGAGTGCTCGGCCTGTGGCTGGAAGAGAACGGTGCCAACCGCGAGCTGGTTTCCCGACTGCAGAAGAAAGTAGCCGCCGCCACGCACCTCGTGCGGCGGGTCGCGAACAAGAGGAAAGGAATGAAAGAACACAACGTGACGAGGCTGATACAGGCGTACGCGCTGAGCCATATATCGTACGTCGCCGCGTATGCCGACTGGAACAGGAGCGAAACCGACAAGCTGAACGTGGCGATCCGCAGGGCGTTCAAGACCGCCCTGGGTGTACCCCAGTACACGCCAACTCACAGGCTCCTCGAGCTGGGCGTACACAACACGCTCGAGGAGGTCGCCGAGGCGCAGCGAATAGCGCTGCTGGAGAGGCTGTCGGGCACCAAAACGGGAAGACGAATCCTCAACCTGCTCGGAATTCGATATCATGAGGCGCGGGGACTGAAGGAAACACTGCTACCGGAAGTCAGGGACGCCATACAGACGGAAAACATGCCGAAGAACATGCACCCGGTGCATGACGTGGAAAGACGTAAACGAAGGGCGGTAGCAATCCTCGAAGAGCACAGCAGACGAGAAGGCGTCCTCTTCGTCGATGCAGCCAGGTACCCGCGGCCCGCCGGTAACGTTGATGGCGACGAGGGACAACGACCACCATCGCCACTACAACGAAATGTGCAAGACGAACTGGGGATGCCAACACCACCATCTCTACTACTACTACGACAAAAACGGCAGCAGCAACAGCAGCAACATCAACGACACGGCCGGCCGACGGCGGCGGAGCCCGCCTTCACCGTGGCGGTCGTAGATACGAAGGGAAGGATCCGAGTCACGGCATCAGCTAGGCTGCCGTCGGCCGAAGCAGCGGAGGAGATGGCCATAGCCCTCGCGGTACTCCACGGAGGTACGGAGGATAGCCTGATCATAAGCGACTCCAAATCAGCGATCCGGAACTACACCAAAGGTTGGGTGTCCGCGGATGTGGCGCGCATGCTCAACGCCAGAGCCGGAGACTTCGTGTCCGACAGGATTACGATCAAGTCCCTCAAATGGTTCCCCGCGCACGTCGGGGAGCTTGGTACTAAAGAAGACAACAGCCGCAACACCAACAATACTAACGGCCGAAAACACACCGGCATCCCGCCCAACCACAACGAGCGTGCCCATCTCGTCGCGAGGCAACTTACCCGCCGCGACGCGATCACCCAGAGGGCAGCCGCCGTTGTTGTGCGGAACCCCAGCGGAGGAATTATCAACACATCCCAAATCGCGGCGGACGGAGCTGGGGGCCACGGGGACGCCGACTGTGATATCGAGGATTTTCCGGCCTCGTACCCAGAGGTTCTTGCACACTATAGGAAAGAACGTATGACATATCCACAACCCCATGGGCGGCTGGACAGGTCCCAGGCAGTCGACCTGAGGCGGTTGCAGACGGGAACTTTCACCAACCCCTATCACCTGCACCGCCTGTGGCCCGCGCTGCACCCGTCGCCCGGCTGCCCGTGGTGCGAGCACGAACGGGCTGATATGGCCCATATACTTTGGGAATGTCAACGCCCTGAAGAAGAAGGACCAAGAGGAAGGGGGAAGATAACAGCAGGACCTTCTGAAGCGGGGCGCCTCGCTGAGAGATGGCAAGCCGCCCTCCTCAGCGAGGCACCCGAGGACCAGGAGTGGGCCGTCCAACGGGCCAGGGCCATTGCCGAGGATCTCGAAAGATTTTTCTCCGGCGATGGACCCCTGGCAGCCTAGCCCCGGGAACCAACAGCCTTAACCGCTGGACAAATAAAGTTTATTGCTATCCTATCCTGCTTAGCTTCCTTAAGGAACTATTTTCTTTATCGCGATAACGCAGTGCGCCGGCCGGTCACGTACGCAGCGCGCCGGAAATAGTGCAAAATTCAAACATCGCAAATGTTGCGCCCTGTGTGCGCGCACAGTTTTCATCGTTTGGATTAAAAAGAAATATTTATTTTAATACGTGAAGCAACCGGCGCGAAATGAACTACGGACCAGCAACGTACACAATTGTCGCTTTTCGTGCTTGTTAGTTTGACATCATGACAAACGGTAGACACTATGCCGTCCCATTGATTAAACATTTGTACCTGTGCTTCTGCGCTATGATTTGCCACCGGCAAATTATAACAGCGTAGATTGTGCGTGGTGGCCAAGCAGTTTCCCAGCACACTGGCCAGCACCCCGTCTCTACGTGTTACAGAATAGACCTAGGCTTTCATGTAAAATATGGACACCACGTCACAGATATCACCCAAACTTGTTTCATTCTATTGTGCGCTAAAGGCTAACAACTAAACGAAACGCACTCTTTAAAAACATATTTATTTATTATGCTTACATACTACTTTTCCCATCACCCGCCGGGGTGGCTTAGTCAGCTAAGGCGTTGCGCTGCTGAGCACGAGATCGCGGGATCGAATCCCGGCCCCGGCGGCCGCATTTCGATGGAGGCGAAATGCAAAAACGCCCGTGTGCTTGCGTTGTAGTGCACGTTAAAGAACCCCAGGTGGTCAAAATTAATCCGGAGCCCTCCACTACGGCGTGCCTCATAATCAGAACTGGTTTTGGCACGTAAAACCCCAGAAAGAAGTACTTTTCCCATCATCTTGCCCATATTTAACATGGAGGCAATGCCGTTTTCTGACACAGACAGGGCACTAGCTGGCCACTTGCAATAGAAGCCGATGGGAATCCAGGAGGGGTCCAATCATCGGTCATTGGTCAGTGCTTGTTGGGACGTTTGTTTTGTGCTCCAATTTTGTGTCTATATATATAATTTTTAGAAATCGCCTGTGGCAGGTAGCATAACTCTTATCATTGAGCTGGGTTAATCGATGAGGCGGACATTAGTAGCACGAGCAGTCGAAAAATAGATTGAACTAATTAACAAGAAATCGCTAATTAACTTCTTATTTTATTACTTCACAACACATATTGCGATTTACGAATTGGAGCCAGTGAGCTTGTCAGGCGTATCCACTTGGAATGAATTTCCAGAATGACACCAGTTTGGAGATATGCACCATCGAACTCGCCGTAAAAATGCAGTGTTATACTTACTTTGTTACGAAAATGCTGTTTTATACATTGAAGCACAAAAGTAACTAAAACGCCCATGTATTTCGTCCCACACTAAGAGCAATAATATCTCGAAACTGGTGTTATCCTGGAAATTCTATTTAGGTGGATGCGTCTTGCAAACTCACCGGCTACAATTCATATATTGCAATATGTGTCGTAAAATAATTAACTAAGAAGTTCATTAGTCAATTTTTGTTATTTATTAGAATATTTGTTTCAATTTCTTGTGTTAGTAATGTCTGTTTCTTCGAATAACCAAGCTAAGCGACAAGGATTATGCTACCTGCTACAAGCGATTTTTTAAAATTTTCGTAAAGCCTAATTTTGAACACCCAGTATATACAGGGCGTCCCAACTTTCTAGCACCGACACTTAAATATATGCAAATGCCACGTAGCTGGACAGAACCAAGGTAATGTTGTTTGCCATCGCTTTCAGATACTCAATTTTTTGCATTAGATAAATAATTAGATAATCATTATAATTATTAATAAATTATTAATTAATTAATTAGCTTCTCGGATATTATATTTAGATGAAAAGTGTCAATCAGAAAATTATAGAGCAACAGGAAAAACTCCCGATACAGCTTTCTGTTGCCCAATACGTGCTACATAAAAGTGTTTTTCCGAGCGTGAAAGCCCGCGGATACACGCATAGTGCCTCGAGCGGCTAGTTGTGCGGCAATTTTGCGTGTATTCGCGGGCTTCTTTCACACTCGGAAAAGAAGAAAAAATCACTTTTATTTTGCATGTATTGAGCAACAGAAAGCTGTATCGGGAGATTTTAATAGCAGGAGCGTCGGGTGCCATTTGTTCTTTGGACAGTACTTCCGGTTCACCTCCAGAGATGATCAGGAGGTGAAAATAAATCGAAAAAAATAGTACAGTACAAAATTCACTAATTTCATTAGAGATATGATATCAGAGCATAAGTTTACAGTTATAAGTTGAGTTACTGAAGTGTCTGGAATAATTAGAATTAATTAGCTGAGACGACCGGGGACGCAATCTAAGTAAATCAGAAAAATAGAAAAAAATGGCTCAGTTCAGAATTCATGACTTTTATTATAGATATGATATCAAAGCATAAGTTTTGTTGCAAGCTGACTTGCTGAAGTGTCTGGGATAAGTATAACAAATTAGCTGAGACGAGATTAAAAATAAATCAGGAAAAAAATAAAAAAAGTAGTACAGTGCAAAATTCATCGGTTTCTTTATAGACATAATATCAAAGCATAAGCTTAGTTCAAGTTGAGTTACTGAAGTGTCTGGAATAATTATAATTGATCAGAAATCACTTATTACTGCTTACCAAAGCACAGAACACCAACGCCGGGATGCGAGTGCCAAAAAGAAACACCTAGGTCAAAGTTTAAGGTTGCCTATACTCTTTTAAGCATGAAATGCTTTTAGCTCCCGTTGTCGGCGATCTTCAAGTGACCTTGAGCCAAAAGCCAAAGCTATTATCCGGGCACTCAAAACGAGAACATGCCGGCAAGTTGAAAATGAAATTTAGTCACCCGTAGGCATGAGTACAACTGTGGTATGAACGTAGAGTGCAATATAACGTACCGTGTATGCAATATATTGTACTTGATATAAACAAAACATATGAGCAAACAAAATAGTAAATAGTGTCTGCTTGACACTGGCTTTGCCACACATCAAAAACCATTATGACAAGTTGCGAGAACAAAACGAGATCATCCGAGCAACCAGTCAAAATTGAAAAAATGCGGTCTCTGACACCAACCCTTTACTTCATACGCTAGTTACTCTGCAAACAAATTACGAAAAAAATATTACTTCTGAGTTCTTCCCAATGTTTCTTGACAATATCACTCAAGCTGTAACTTCTATAGTACGCTGACGTTTTATTTGCCATTTCCAATAGCGACGTTCAATGGCAGGTACAGGGGCAGATAAAGTGGGCCGATCCTGGAGGCAGTGCAGAAAGGGTCCAAGATCATTGGCACCCTTTTAATGTGGGCCGATCCTGGAGGCAGTGCAGAAAAGGTCCAAGCTCAATGGCACATATATCCCCTGTGGGCACGGGGACCTGTAACGCTTCCTTGAACTGCCCTTGTCATACGTGGGACCCAAAGAGACAAAATCAACAGCCCTTCCTCTGTCGAGAAAATGGGGGTCCCTTATAAATATGACTATTGATATGTCGTTGGCATATTGTTGAGGAATTGTTGACACAATATCCTTTCAATAATTCCTCAATAGTTATTGACCGTACACAAGAATACCTCAACAATAAAGTTGGTGAGCGCTTCACAACAGTAAAGTCATTGACTAATTGTTGTTGACATATTGTTGAATAATGTTCAGTATTATTGAGAATTGTTCAGCAATATTGAGATTGAATATATATCTGAAACACACACACGTAGATGCGTGTGTGGTTTACACACATATATTGTTTTATTGTTCACTTAATCATCACTAAATATATATAGTGTCACATAACTTGAACCAAAGACCTATCTCTCGAGTCGTAACTGGGGGAGCTTGTGGCAAGACGACGCTGTCGCAGGCGTTCCGCTTCGTTCGCCCTAAATTCAGGGTTGGCGGCTCTTCGCTTACGTTTCGCCTGGGCTTCGGAAGCCGTCACGCTAGAATCAGCATGCTAGAATCGGACGACAAGCTTCGCTTACGTAAGCAAAGCTTGTTTTCCGATTCTAGTAAGCGAAGCTTAATTGTGGTCCGATTATAGCATGCTGATTCTAGCGTGACGGATTCCGAAGCCCAGGCGAAACGTCAGCGATGAGCCGCCGACCCTTAATTTAGGGCAAATGAAGCGGAACGCCTGCGACAGCGTCGTCTTGCCACAAGCTCCCGCAGTTACAACTCGAGAGAGGCCTTTGGTTCAAGTTATCTGACACTATATATATTTAGTGGTGATGAAGTGAACAATAAAACAATATATATGTGTAAAACACGCACACGTCTACGTGTGCCTGTTTCCGATATATATTCAATGTCAATATTGCTCAACAATTCTCAATAATACTCAACATTATTCAACAATATGTCAACAACAATTAGTCAATGACTTTACTGTTGTGAAGCGCTCAACAACTTTATTGTTGAGGTATTGTTGTGTACGCTCAATAACTATTGAGACAATATTGAAAGGATATTGTGTAAACAATTCCTCAACAATATGCCAACAACATTTCAATAGTCATTTTTATAAGGGTTATTTCGGCTCTGTTGAGGCACACTGGCCACGCAGCGCGCTGTGACGCAGTTAGCGATAAGCAGCTCGACCGTGGTGACAAAGTTAGTTTGGCGTGTAATGAATCTTCGAGGGACAAGTTTGTGACATTTTCTGTGGCCCCGCAACAACATATACCTTCTTTCGGTACTCACGCCTGTCGAAAACGCGATAGGTGATTGCCAAGACTGATAACATCCATGGGACTGTGTTGCTGGCGCCGGCAGAACGCGCGAGAGATAACGCCGAGGAACATATCGAAAACTTGTAATTCGAAAATTCCGTCTTCTAAAGGACTGAAAACCGGCTTTGCACTCACGCATTTGTCTTGAGTACGAGTAGAAGGCATTCTGCGAATGTCTAGCATGGTGCTGCTGGGAGCCTCTGTTGCGACCGTCTCGGTGTTGCGCCCGTCTCTGTGTGTTGCGCCCGAGGCCAAGTTTTGGAAACGCGAAGTCGCCCGTGTATTTGTGCTGCTAAAGTGCAGGAAATAATGCCCGGAAATGGGGGAATGCTTGGAAAGCAGATGTTTACATATTTTATGGTATTGTTTGGGATGAGTCGGGTATTTACCACCTCATGCATGTAAACGCGAATTGCTTTTGTTTGTAATGCCGCCCATTCACCGCTTTCGCACGTTTCGCCTCTGCACGCCGTATTCCTATAACTAAATACCAAATGACACATGCTTGTAACATGCTGTTTCATGCTTGCAAATGTAACATTCTTGTAATTTACTTTTTTTTCAGCTGATGCCGTCCGGTGGAGCTTTATACGGGAACCACTGCTTACCTGGGGTCACAACGTTGAATGAACGCACAAAAAGCGCGGTACGAGATTTTATATAGAGCAAAATAAATATTTCCTCATTTCACAAGGAGTCTTGCGTCTACTTTGTGAAATTGTACGTGGCACAGATTCGATAGGACTTGACAGGACCGTTCGCAATCATTTTTACCAGATAATAAACCGATTCCGTGCGAAGACCGTGCGCGGTCGACACACACAAAAAAAGCGTAGCTGGCGTGTCAGCTAGCGTTCAAAATGCGCGCGCCGAAAACCGGAAGTGATTGATGTCGACCACTTGGCGCGCTGCAGTCAATTCGGCCGGTGGGCGCTATGGGAGTGTCCGCTCTCGTTAAATTTCTTTCTCTATGTAAACAGTCGTAAAACTGGGTATGACGAATCTGATTCATTATTGGGCAAGCCTGCGCCCACAAAAGCAAGCTACACTCGAAGCACAGCGAAAGCGGCGAACTCAGTCGGCGGTCGTCGAAATCTGATGAGCGGCGAAACGCGTCGGCTTTCATACCTGAGGTTCCAGAATAATCCCTGGTGCCCGCGTGTCTTCCAGAAGGTACTAGACAATTCGCGTCGCTCATACAATCAGATTACATCAGCGTCGGTGACGACAGACGACGGATAGTAGCATCCATAACGTTTGAGAAGCTTCCGATACATGCTGGCGCGTCCTGCGCCGAGCAATAACGTTTAACATTTGTTAACCGGTGGATAGCGGTCACCGGTGAAAGATAAAGAAGAACATGTGTTCATATGGTGTTCGTTATGTCAGGTCTCCTGAGGGAGGCCATATATTGATTCGCTTCTGGATCACCGTGACTGCCATTACAATTGTTGCTAGGCTGCAGACCAAAGAATAAATGCAGCTGTGGAACGTTGTTGAACCCGGGCTTGCGCGTCGTAGACTGAACATAACTCCGGCTATTGATCGACGGCTCTGCGATCGGCAAGGATTACTGGACACGCGAGTGCCGAATCCACGCGCGTCGATAGCTGAATGGAGTTTACGAGCACTTGATTTTCGGAAAGCCCGAAAACGAACATTCCGGAGCACTGGTACATCAAGGTCTCTTAGCGACAGTAATAACAAGGGATGATTAATACGTAAGTATTTCGGAAATCAGAACTTATGAATAAAAAAAGACATATCTCTCTTGTTTTGTTTTCTTTCGTATGATATACTCACAATAGAGCTTTGATGCCTCAAATATAAACAGACTACGTGGCACAATCAATGAAACAATAATTCAGTAAATCAATCTATGAATTAGTCGATCAACGACATTATTTCTACTTCAGTAAGACCCTAAGGGCATCCACATGGCTCCTGAGCCCTATGCAAATGACGAGGCTGGTACAAGGAACACAATCATAGTTAGTGGTAATCCTGCGTAAAAAATGGGCAAAATGCAAATGCCACACATATATACATAAAGATGATATACGAATGTTTGATTGGTTGATTGATTGTGTCGCAGAGTCGGTAGATCACTTGCTAATATCCGAGGCAGCAATGCTGTGTTAACAAGCGATTATCTGGAAGGAGACAAAGCAAATACCAGAAGACATCTTTTCACTGTTTCTAAGTTCCTGTTTTTCTCATTTCCGATTTTGGTGCACCCGTTCTCTGGAATGTTCTTCTTCGAGGTTTCCGAAACTCCTCGCTAGTAAATTCCATTCAGCTGTGGACTCGCTTCGATTCACGTTCACGTGTCCATTATTTATTGGCGATCGCAGAGGCGCCGATCAGCGGCCGGAACTGTATTCAGTCTACGACGCAGAAACCCTGGTTCTAGAACGTTCCACCGCTCACATTTATTCTTTGGTCTGCAGCCTTGCAACAATAGTAACGGCTGCCACGGTGGTCTACAAGCGCCGGAATATTGCCTCCCTCTGGAGATCTGATATAACGAACACTATCGTAACACAAGTGCTAAGAAATTAGCCGCGTCAGGTCTCTGATATACATCACTGCACTAAATAATGCATACGCGAATGGTGTGGTTCTATATTTCCGTTGTCTGCTGTTCCGCAGTGTTCACACAATACTGCTTTCTTATTATGTACATGTACCACAAAACTTTTTTGCGCTACGAGTTCTCCTAGATGTCCTTTTTCTCGCGTTTTTAAGGTACTCGCCCGAATAAATTTCAATTAGCTGTTGATAGGTGCGGTTAGGCATATACGTGTCCATTAATCCTCTGCCATCTCAGGCCGCAACTGCACTGCGTTTACGATATAGAAAGCATGGTTTTATAACGTTCCGGAATCGAAGTTATTTATTTATAATTGCAGTCATACTCTATAGGTTTGCCCTGATAACGTTGCACAAGCAGGTAAAAAAAACTGGCATCAAATATGATCTTGAGGCCTACGGTATTTGGTAATCAAACATCTTCCGCAACGAGAATAGTTATTGTGTACTAAATACCTGCTAAAAAAGAAGGTAACTTCATTACCAATTTTTATGAAAGCGTAACATCAGATGCGGAAGCGTTCTGTATCAACAACTATTACCGCAATGATGCCAAGAATATTATTACATCCTCTACTGAGTATGCGACACCAATCGCAGCATTCTCGTTCAGAAATGTCGTTGATTCTGAGAACCAAACATTATAAGTGCTTCCAGTTACCGCCTTCGTGAATCCGCGGCAGCGGCTGCGGCGTTGCATTAGCCTCTCTACATTGTCTGTATAAAGCCTTCCGTACCACTTTGTGCGGACACTCAATAAACACAAACTCGTGTTCTGACTCTTGATGCAGTCACACAGAGCTTAGCTTAAATATAGAATGCGACTAGTTGGATATGTGGTATTTTTTTTTATCATGCAAGCGTACTTCTCCCTGCCTTTTTGGTATTTTTGTGCCTACAAAATATTTCTGAAAAAAAAAATGTGCCTCATGAAATGAACGGACCTGTTTAAGAATATCGATTACTTTTGTTGAGGTGACTGTTATTAACTGAGGCAGCGTGGGAAGTTTGTCTACTGAAAAGGTCGCTATCATGAAATCCTAGATTAACACACAAAACATTCAACCCAAGACAGTAAAACCAGGCGCAAATTCTGAAATAAAGCTGTTCCATTATAATTAATCAATAATATCCCAGTTTATTCAATGCGACCTCTTATGGGGTAATATTACGCATACAAGTCTGGAGGAGATTTATTTGCTTCATAAGATGTCTTAAGGCTAATATAAGACTTAGTTAGAGGCCGTCAGTCCACACAAAAATTTTTGCGTCACATGTGCCTAACGTGATGAGCAACACGACAGCAAGGTGAAAGCAGGAGCCAACGTCTACACAAGTGGACTTGTCTTTTTCAAGGCTACATAAGCTCTCCTCAGCACAGTCATGATTTACTGTGCTGAGGAGAGCATATGTCGCCGCATTTCGCGTGTTTTCGCTGCGTGTTGCGAAAATATTTTTGTTATACTATAGAAGACTCCCGTTGCGCTAAATGCCTGAAATATTGTCACGTAGTAGTGATAGTGAAGAACGCATCATTGAAACTGCGAATGAGGAAACTAACGTTTTATTGGGCGAAGTTGTGCCTACAAAAGCAAGTTACACTCAGAGCACAACGAGAGCGGCGAACACAGTTGGCCATAGTCGAAATTTGATCAGTGGGTTAAGCGCGTTGGCTTTTATGCATCACTCGTAGAAGGTTACAGTGCAATCACTGGTGCCCGTGTGCCTTCCAGAAGGTACCAGAGAACATGTGCACACACAAATTCGGTGAGAACATAGGTAACGAATTGAATCAACCATAACATTGGAGTAAGTATCAAATCATGCAGGCGCGTCTTGCGCTGAGCGATGACTAAGTTACCGCGTGAAATACAGTCCCCGGTAATAGGATACGTAAATACACGTGTAAATGCACCCCCCCCCCCCCCCCTATTATAAAGCATCGTCTCGATGCTACAAACATGAAAGCGAATACGAAAGCGCACGTAGTAAAAAATAACAAACAAAAAATCAAAGCCCCTTCCTAAAAAAAGATGGTTCAACGCGAAGCTTTCGCCCATGCAAAGTGAATCCAAATCAATGCCCACAGCCGATAGCTACGCAACGAACCCAAGCAATGCTGAGCGACCCGGTGCCATGCATATGTGATTTGATTGTTTGTTTAGGATTGCATTTTTTAACGTCGAAGTTGAATGAAGACACATTTCGTTAAGTTGCATTGCTTTTATTTTAGGTCATGTAGCCTTTCATTACACGCACACACACACACTTTTACAAAATGCATGCCATTGCCGATACACGGGATCGGCCTTACGGGCACGATCACGCTCGCGCTTACTTTCGCGTGCGGCAGCCTCTTCTTCAGCCGTGCGCTGCACCCGCGGCCTAGCCACGGTGATGGCCGGGAATGCATTGGATGACACGCGTAATGCAAATGCAGATATATACAGTTCGTCTGGGTAGCGTGGCGTTGCAGTTTCCATTGTTCTTATCGGTACAACTACGAATGTAAACTGTAGTGTTCTACGATTGTGTGCGCACATGCGCAGATTCTTCTATTGTGTGCGCAGATGCAGAGATAGTTCCATTGTGTAAGTTGGATATCCTGCAGTGCGTTTTCGGCGCTAACGGACCAATCAGTGAGACACAGAAAGTTTCGCTTTAAAAGAAACAAGGCCCCAGAGTTCATTAGTGCTGGTAGAAGGGCTTAAAGCGCAGAACATCGACTGCTTCAGGACGTGAGCGGCGCGGCTGTGATTGTGAAATGCCGTCTGGCTCAGAGTCCAGTGCACCAATTCGTCGGATGAACTTGTAGTGTCCGGACTTGTAACGTCGCAATAGTTTCTGACTGAGTCTTCGTCGGCGTATCAGGGTCCAAACCCAAACACGGTCGCCGGGCTGTTATTAAATTAAAAAAAAATTATGGGGTTTTACGAGCCAAAACCACGATCTGATTATGACGCACGCCGTAGTGGGGGACTCCGGAAATTTTGACCACCTGGGGTTCTTTATCATCATCATCATCAGCCTAAATTTATGTCCACTGCAGGACGAAGGCTCTCCCTGCGATCTCCAATTACCCCTGTCTTGCGCTAGCGTATTCCAACTTGCACCTGCGAATTTCCTAACTTCATCATCCCATCTGGTTTTCTGCCGACCTCGACTGCGCTTCCCTTCTCTTGATATCCATTCTGTAACCCTAATGGTCCAGCGGTTATCCATCCTACGCATTACATGGCCTGCCCAGCTCCATTTCTTCCGCTTAATGTCAACTATAATATCGTATATCCGCGTTTGTTCTCTGATGCACACCGCTCTCTTCCTGTCTCTTAACGTTACTCCTAAGATTTTTCGTTCCATCGCTCTTTGTGCGGTCCTTAACGTGTTCTTGAGCTTCTTTGTTAACCTCCAAGTTTCTGCCCCATATGTTAGCACCGGTAGAATGCTATGATTGAACACTTTTCTTTTCGACGACAGTGGTAAGCTCCCAGTCAGGATTTGGCAATGCCTGGTGTATGCACTCCAACGCAATTTTATTCTTCTGTAAATTTCTTTCTCGTGATCAGGGTCCCCTGTGAGTAATTGACCTAGATAAACGTACTCCTTTACAGACTCTAGAGGCTGACTGGCGTTACTCAATTCTTGTTTCCTTGCCAGGCTATTGAACATTATCTTTGTCTTCTGCATATTCATCTTCAACCCAATTCTTATACTTTCTCGATTAAGGTCCTCAATCGTTTGTTGTAATTCATCCCCATTGTTGCTGAATGGGACAATGTCATCTGCAAACCGAACGTTGCTGAGATATTCACCGTTGATCCTTACTCCTAAGCCTTCCCAGTCTAAGAGCTTGAATACTTCTTGTAAACATGCTGTGAATAGCATTGGAGAGATTGTGTCTCCTTGCCTGACCCCTTTCTTGATAGGTAACTTTCTACTTTTCTTGTGGAGAACCAAGGTAGCTGTGGAATCCTTGTAGATATTTGCTAAGATATTCACGTATGCCTCCTGTACTCCTTGATTACGCAATGCCTCTATGAGTGCTGGTATCTCTACTGAATCAAATGCCTTTTCATAATCTATGAAAGCCGTATAAGCTTAAACATTGTGCTTAAACAAAAAGGCATGACTATAAGCGAAGACTTTTCGCCTGTTACACGCATCGCTAGAAAGAGACTTTTCGATTTTGGTAAAAGCCAGGCTTCTTCTGAACCTTTCAAGCTCCGTCATGATAAGCTGTATCTGAATGGAAAGTGCTGTTTCTTTAACGCTACTACTGCCTCCTTTCAACAATTCGTGGCACAGCGCGACAACACGATCAACACTCGCAATCGTTCTCCACATGCGACACGTGCATCATCGTAGGAAAACACGAGGGGTAGTGGCTGTTTACCGTCATCACGTCCTCCTACATCAGTCCTGTTTACCAACGTTCGCAGAATTCTTAATAAATACGACCCCTTATCATCCGCAATAGACTCGTGCGACGCCAAAATTGTTGCCTTAACCGAAACATGGTTGCCACCTCATGTGAGTGACGCTGAACTTTTTCATTGTGCGCAGAACTACACTGTATATCGTTGCGATCGCGCTGCACACAGAGGAGGCGGTGTTCTCCTGGAAATACCAAACGACATACCTTTATCTGCCATCAGCGTCATTGGGGTCCTGGAAACAGTCTGGGCTTCCATTATCCTTGGTCATCAAACCATATTACTAGGTGTGTTCTACCGCCCACCTTCTACGTCATCTCCATTTGCAAATGAATTCCATGACACTATTTGTCATGTACGCAATCGATTTCCTTCATCGCCCATAGTAGTCCTCGGTGACTTCAACTTTCCAAACATTATGTGGAACAGTGACCAACCCTCGCTATCGCCTTTTTCCCAACAAGCTAAGGAATGTTTAGACGCATGCGCTGTTTTCTCGCTTTCACAACTCGTTACCGATCCTACGCGATCGTCTGCCAATGTAGCAAATACCCTTGCACTAATTCTAACGTCCCATCCCGACCAGATATCTTCAATCACACATTTACCTGGCATAAGCGATCATTGTCTTCTTCATTTCACTTTCAAATAATCAATTCCCAAAACCACTCAACAACGGAAGACTATATACGATTGCAAAAACGCCGACTTCGACGCAATTAACACAGAATTAACCTCATTTCTAGACGACTTCCTCCCTGATTTTGACAACCGTTCAGTTCAATCTAACTGGGACCTTTTCGTGTATAAAGTAAACGAACTAACCAGCCAACACATACCGACTCGCAAAATTGTTTTAAATCCGCAAGCCCCCTGGTATGGTTCGCATATCAGGCGGCTTGCCAATCGTTAGAAACGTTTCTTTCGCTTGGCTAAAAGCTCACCCACCGAATCGAGGTGGGCGACTTATAAATTAGCAGTTGATGCTTACGTAACTGCATTGAAGGTTGCTAAGGATAAATTTTTGTCTACCACTCTTCCATCGATGCTAACAAATAATGTGAAAAAATTTTGGAGAACTATCAATCCACTATCTAGTGAACACATCGCCTTGGATGACCCTTCAGGTTCCCGTCTTCCACCTGACCAGTGTGCTGGTCTCCTAAACGAAACCTTTGTCAAAAACTTTTCCACCAAGTGTAAAAGTATTCTGCCTGCCACACGTGAATATGACTATATACAAATGCCTCCAATTATTGTTTAAATGTCTGGTGTCCTAAAACTGATAAATTCTCCAGTTATTAATTCTTCTCCCGGCTATGATTTAATTGACACAAAATTCTTGAAAAGTACTAATGTTGTTAGTTCACGTATTCTTAGAAAGCTTTTTCAGCAGTCCCTGGATACGTCAACACTACCTAAAGAATGGACGGTCGAGAAGGTGGTCCCTCTACATAAGTCAGGTAACAAACATTCACCAAATAACTACCGTCCCATGTCGTTAACAAGTACGTGTTGTAAGCTACTAGAACATATCATTTTTTCTAACCTTGTTAATTTTCTCGAGTATAATTCATTCTTCACCCCAGCTCAACACGGCTTTCGCAAGACATTTTCATGCGAAACACAACTGCTTTCATTCAGTCACGAGCTACATAAAATTTTGGATCGTTCTTCTTTTTCCGATTGTATTTTTTTAGATTTCTCTAAAGCGTTTGACAAGGTTTGTCACAGACTTCTCTTGTACAAATTAAATAAACTAAATCTACATGCTAACCTTCTCAAGAGGATTAAGTGTTTTCTAACAAATCGCACTCAATTTGTTACAGCTAATGGTTTTAATTCTTCTTTCAGTGATGTACATTCTGGGGTTCCCCAAGGTTCAGTTCTGGGCCCTCTCCTTTTTCTCATCTATATTAACGACCTTCCTGCTACACTATCCTCTAAGGTACACTTATTCGCGGACGATTGTGTTATTTTTGGGGAACTAACCAATGAAACCAACATTAACAAGTTGCAACATTATCTTAATGCAATGTCTAAATGGTGTGACTCGTGGTTAATGGAACAAAATACTAACAAATGTAAAGTGCTACGTGTTTCCCGTGTTTTTCGCCAACAAGCCACTTGCCAATTAAACAACGTTCCTTTAGAAACAGTCAACTCTTACAAGTACTTAGGTGTCCATATAACTACAAATCTGTCATGGGCAATTCACACCGAATACGTTATTAACAACGCTAACCGCATGTTAGGTTACTTTCGCCATAACTTCTCTAGCTCACCATTTAACCTAAAACATCTACTCTATAAAACGCTAATACGTCCTAAATTAGAATATGCTACTTCTGTATGGGATCCCTGCCAGGATAACTTGGAAACGCGCCTAGAACTTGTCCAAAATAACTCAGTTCGATGTATTTTTTGTAATTATAATAGAACTGCGAGCATTTCTTCCATGAAATCTAATCTTAATCTTCCCTTGTTGTCTGTTCGGCGTAGAATGGCACGTCTAGTGCGCTTTCATAGGCTTTATCATCATCATACACTGCACACGCATTTCTTTACCAGATCCCATTATGCATCACACCGTATTGATCATTGTCATAAAGTCGGGACCTATCTATGTAACACAAAGCAGTTTTCCCAGTCTTATTTCCCACGAACATGTATAGATTGGAACCACCTTCCCGCTGATATTGTAAATATCACTGATAGCACCCTTTTTCGTGAAACCTTAGCTAGCATTGTATAACCAGGAATTTATTTTTTGTTACACAGCAGCTAACAATCTATTGAAGCCTGTTGTATTCTAGCAGTCTGTTTTGTTCATATTAATCACTACATTTTGTTTACTTCCGATGTACCACACTTGCTTTTGTACCACTCCCCTCTATAATTCCTTTGGCCCTGAGGGTATTATAAATAAAATAATAAAAAATATAGAGAGGTTGATTGTACTCCGCAGATTTCTCCATTACCTGATTGATGACATGGATATGATCCATCGTAGAATATCCCTTCCTAAAGCCAGCCTGTTCTCTTGGTTTGCTGAAGTCAAGTGTAGCCCTGACTCTATTGGAAATTATCTTGGTGAATATTTTATATAACACTGAAAGCAAGCTAATGAGTCTGTAATTCTTCAATTCGTTAACGTCTCCCTTCTTATGGATAAGTATAATGTTATCGTTCTTCCAGCTCTCTGGTACACTTGAAGTTTTGAGGCATTGTGTATAAAGGGCCGCAAGCTTTTCAAGCATGATATCTCCTCCATCTTTGATTAAATCTACTGTTATTCCATCTTCTCCAGCCGCTTTTAGCCTGGTCATGTCTTTCAAGGCCCTTCTAACTTCATCGCTAGTTGTAGAAGGAGCTTCTGTATCCGGTTCATCACTATTTCGAGCGAAAGTACCTTGACTGTTTTGAGAACTGTACAGGTGAGTATAGAATTCTTCCGCTGCTCTTACTATGTCATCTAAATATGCCATCTTTAACGTGCACCTAAATCTAAGTACATGGGTGTTTTCGCATTTCGCCTCCATCGAAATACGGCCGCCGTGGCCGGGATTCGATCCCGCGACCTCGTGCTTAGCACCCTAACACCATACCCACTGAGCAACCACGGCGGGTCGGGCTGGTATTCAACGCAGCGTCATCGAAGATTGTAGTTCCTGCTGTCCGTTCTGTGCTGGTTCTTGGTGCTCAAATGGGCGAGCTCTCGGGCTTATTCGGCGTGCTGGAGATAGGCGACGACGTCGAGGTTCTCTTCGTCGGTGACATGTGGCAGCATCGCGGCGAGAGTCGTCGTCGGGTTCCTGCCGTAAACCAGCTTTAACGGCGTGATTTGCGTTGTTTCTTCCACTGCGGCGTTATAAGCGAAGGTTACGTACGCCAGGACCGTATCCCACGTGTTGTGTTTGACGTAGACGTACATAGCTAGCATCTCGGCGATCGTCTTGTTCAACCGCCGTTCGTCGGCAAGTGGTAGGCAATTGTCCTCCTGTGGCTTGTCTGGCTGTGTTGCAGAATGGCTTGGGTGATCTCTGCTGTAAAGGCCGTTCCTCTGTCGGTGATAACGAATTCTGGGGCACCATGTCACAGCAGGATGTTCTCGACGAAGAGTTTGGCTACTTCCCCTGCACTACGTTTGGGCGGGGCTTTCGTTTGGGCGTAGCGGATAAGGTAGTCGGTGGCCATGACGATCCACTTGTTTCTAGATGTTGACGTCGGAAAGGATCTCAACAAATCCATTCCAATCTGCTGAAATAGTCGGCAAGGAGGCTCGATCAGCTGTAGTAAACCCACTGGCCTTGGTGGCGTCTTGCATTGCTGGCGGTCACGGCATGTCTTGACGTATATTGAGCGACATCGGCGGTCAGGCCTGGCCAGTATGCATTTTTGTGAGCGTAAGGGAAATCCGAAGTGCCCGGCTTTCTGATTGTCGTGCAGGGCTTGCAAGACTTCTGGCCGGAGCGCTGCTTTTAGAACGTGAAGGTAGTTTGCGTGGACTGGGGAGAAGTACTTTTTTTACGAGGACGTTGTTGGCGCAAGCAAAACGAAGACAGTCCACGCCGAAATACCCTAGGGACAACGCCGCTTGCCTTCTAAGAACTCCACAAGGCTTCGTAACTCTGCGTCTACTCTTTGATGTTTGGCGAAGTTGTCGGCAGTTATTGTTCTGAGGAAGGTGTTGTCGTCCAGTTCGCCTTGCGGTGGCGGGTCATCAGGGGCGCCCGGCTGGCAGTCGGCGTGAAAATATTTCCTTCGGGACTTATATACCACAGTGATGTCGAACTCCTGGAGTCTGAGATTCTATGGGGCTAGGCGACCTGAAGGATACTTTAAGTTTGCCAGCTAAGGCAAGTCGGGGTGGTCCCTTACCACTTCGAAGTGCCTGCTGTATATATAAGGCCGAAGTTTTTCCTTGGTCGAAATGATCGCAAGGCGCTCTTTATCTGTCATAGAATAATGCGCTACCGCTTTTGACAGTGACCGGCTAGCGCAAGCTATTACACTTTCAACTCCGTCCTTTTAACCAGCGTGGCGCCAAGGCCTACGCTACTTGGGTCGGTGGGGATTTCCGTCTCAGCGTCCTCGTCGAAGTCTGAAAGCACCGGTAGTGACTGCAGCCGTCGTTTTAGTTCCTCAAGTGCGTCATCTTGCCGTGTTTATCATTTAATGTCGACGTCGGCTTTAGTGAGATAAATTAATGGTTTCGCAATGTTTGAAATGTCCCTTACAAAGCGCCTGTAATAGGCACGCAGGCAAAGGAATCTGCGCACTGCCTTTTTGTCGACGGGCCGCGGGAACATAGCGATGACAGCGGTCTTCGGCGGGTAGAGACGGACTCCAGACTTGCTGATAACGTGGCGTAGGAAGAGAAGTTAATCAGCAAAATTGAACTTTGCTGGTTTAGGGTGACTTCAGATGACTTGATCACCTCTAGAACTGTCTGAAGCCGCCTCAGGTGTTCTTCGAAATTTGTGGCGAAGAATAAGACGTCATCGAAGTAGACGAGGCAAGTTTGGCAATTCAGTCCTGCCAAGACTGTGTTCCACACGCGCTGGAACATTGCCTGCGCAAAGTCCGGATGGCATCACCACGAACTCGGCAGGCCTGTCTGGCGTGGAAAACGCGGCCTTCTCTCGATACCTTGAGATCCAGAGAATTCTTGAGATCCATCGACGAAAAGTACGACGAAAAGTCTATGGGAGGGAGTATACATACTTCGTTATTGGGATGAAGCGGCGATAATCGACGGAGAAGCACTGAGTTTCATCCTTCTTCACTAAGACCGCAGGAGACGCCCACGGGCTTTTCGATAGCTGGATGATGTCATCGCGCAGCATTTCGTCGACTTGTTGCATGATAGGTTCACGTTCTCGTGTAGGCACTCCGTAAGGGTTCTGGCGGAGTGGACGAGCACGTTCATTAGTTATTATGCGATGCTTCGCAACTGGCGTTTCCCTAATACTCGATGACGTTGATAAGCAGAGCTTCTGTCGTCGGAGAAGAGTCTCGAGCTGTTGCTTACTCATGGGGAGACTTGGATTTAGGTCGAATTCGGGAGCTATAGTCGTCGAGGTAAATGTGGCAAAATCCGGAAGCATAAACATATTGATGATTTCCACAACTTCGCGTGCGATCATCGCGCCCTTGTTGACGTGCTTGCACTGCAGGCTGAAGTTTGTCATCATCACTTTTGCTTTCCTCCGTGCAGTCGAGCGATCCCTCTTGCGACAGAAATTTCGTGATCGTAGTAGACCTTGGTCGGCCTCGATGGCGCCTTCGACGTCTGCGGGCGTTTCAGTGCCGACGGAAATGACATTGCTGGAGCGAGGCGGGATGCTCACTTGATTTTCGAGCAACTCAAGGCGTGATGACTATACCAGAGCTCTCCGGGGTATCACGTGATATTCGGATAGTGTTATCGGCTTCGACCTCAGGTTGAAGAGTGCGCCGTGTTCGTTCAGGAAGAGCATGACGAGAATTACGTCTCGGGAACACTGTTGGAGGATAACAAGGTGGCAGGGTAGGTCCGGTCATGAACGGTAATTCTCTCCGTGCAGATTCCAGTCGGCGTTATCGGGTGTCCTCCAGCTGTCCTGATATGAGGACCGTTCCATGTCGTCTTGAATTTTTTCAGCTTGGTGACGAATGATCCACTAATGACGCTGTAGTCGGCTCCTGTGTCCACCGTGGTTGTAACTGCGTGGCCGTGGAGAAGCACGTCGAGGTCGGTGGTTCTTTGTTTTGCGCTGCAGTTATATCTTGGTGTCACATCACGGCTGCGTCGTGTTGACATGGGGCTGGAACCTGGCGTCGCCAGGTCGTCGTTCGTTGGCGTATTTTTGCTTCCAGGCTTCACCGGGATGGCGGCGTCTCGTTTATATATCGTCGACATAGTCTTTTCGGCGTTTTCGTCGCTGGCGGAGGATCTTCGTCAGTTCGACGAACAGCAACCGCAACTCTATTGGTTGCTGCGTGTAGGTTTCCGGATATGGGCTTGCAGACTGACCCCGGGCGGGTTCAGTGTGTCGTCGGCCTTGTGGCGACAGGTATCTGCCCAGTGAAAGCGAATGGGACTCTTGTCGAGGGCTCCACTGATTGGCGGCGACGTAGTCGGCGATATCATGCGGCCGTTCACCTTACTGTGGCCGCGGTACATTGACGGCGAACCGTCGCAGTCGCAATTCGTGGTATGGGCATCGGCGGCAGACATGGCCGGCTTCTCCGCAATGATAGCATAGCGCGCGCTGGTCGGGGGAGCGCCAAATGTCCCTCTTCCTCGGGTAGCGGCTCTGGGCGACAGTCGGGCGTGCTGGCAGCGGCGGCGGTGGACGACGGGATTGCGGCTTTGGTGAACCCTGTCCTGGATGCAGAGGGGGATCATGGCGGCGGGCGATGGCGGCGTACGTCATCCCTTCTGGCTGGGGTTGCGGCGATTGCGGTTGCACCACAGGAGCTCCACGTGATCGCTGTAGTTCATCCCTGAAGATGTCAGTGACCGAGGCGCCTGAGGCTGTGACGAAGGTATAATCTTGCGCAGTTCTTCACATACAACGACCCTGATGATCTCTCGGTGGTTCTCAGAGCCCATTGTTTCGATTAATCGCTGCGGAGTGAGCACTTGGTGGTTATATTGCCTAGTGCGCATTTACAGGTTTTTAGCGATCGTCGTTGCCTCTGTCAAAAACTCAGCTACAGTATTCGGCGGTTTGCGGATCAGTCCCGCGAAAAGTTCTTGCAGGACACCCCGCATCAGGAAGGGAACCTTTTCTCCTCCGACATTTCCGGGTCGGCATGCCGGAAAATACGGGTCATCGCTTCCGCGAAGATCGCGATTAACTCTTTGGGTAGCTGCACTCGGGTTTCTAGAAGATCTTGGGCTCGCTCGTTGTGCACGACGAACAACAAATGACGTCGATGCATCGGCGAAGGTGGCTAGACGACGACCGGTAGACGACAGTAAGATGACGTTACTGAAGTGATGACGAAGGTGAAACAGCAGCGTGACGAATACGACATGAAGACAATGAGGTGACAGAGTCTCTGACGACGATAGCGCAAAGACGGCGATATGACGACAACCGCATCAAGAAACTGAAATGGCGACGATGGCACAACCATGTCGGCTTTTCGATGGCAGTATGAAAATGAATGCATCATGCAGGAAGGAAACCCAGGAGAGGCCTCGGCCAGCACGGACGTATTGGAGAAAGTATGGCGGAAGTCACGTGCTGTTTTTCGCAAAGGAGCACCGGGACGGGTACCCCAAATCTCAACGTTGCCATAGCAACCGCGCTCCTGAAGCTTTTGCTGCTGCTCTCGGTATCTGAACAGTGAGATAAGGATTTTTCCGCCGGTGTCTTTCTCGCAGCACCTTTTGTTCTTGAGAAAAGCTGACTTTGGAGTTTGGTGTGTTAGCTTGAAAGTTGTGTTTTGGGTCTGTGAGTGGGAGTGTCAGCCAGCAACAGATACACTCAAGCATTCACGGCGCGGGTCTTTGTCGTCTTCTTCAACCTGCCACGAAAAAACACAAGAGTGCGTCTGCTTCACTAATCCTGCTACAGAAGTTTCATAGACTTTGTTTTGACGTGCGTCGGCGGCACACACTTCCGGCGGCTCGTAACAATGCCAGTTCAAAGTTCGCGCCCATCTGCTCCGGCGAGCTGCAGAACACACGATTGGAGGCGCAAATGGAGATGGCACACCAACATGGCTGTACTTCCGGCTTCAAATACGTGACGTCAGGGCCTCTCCTGTTTTGTTGCTTTCCTCCATGGGATGCGTGATAGCGTCTGTCTGACGATGATGACGCAATGACGTTGATGGCATGACAATAGTGGCAGAATCATCATTCAGCGGCGACAACATAACGACAGAATGACGAAACTAACATTTTATTGGGCTAAATTGTGCCCACAAAAGCAAGTTACACTCAAAGTACAGCGATAGCGGCGAACACAGTCGGTGATCGTCGAACTCTGATCACCGGCTCAAGCGCGTCGCCTTTTATGTATCACTCGTCGAAGGTTCCAGTATAATCACTGGTGCCCGCGTGGTTCCAGAAACTACTACACAATTCCTGTTGCGCATGCAATCTGGTTATACAATGTTCGGCGACGACATACACAACACATAGATTCAACGACAAGATTCGCGCATCATCTAAATCACGTAGGCGCGCCTTGCTCTGCGCGATAATGTTTGTTAGCTGGCGAAAGCGGTCACCGAAGATATACAAGGAAACGTGTCAATATACAACGCCATCTCGACAACTACTCACTTTTCATATTGCAGTGTAAGCTACACGTAACACGCGACCATTCAACGTATTAAGTCCCTTTACTAATAATGGTGCTCATTCGCTGAGATTGACGCTTCTCTTAGTTTAAAATAGGCTTCCAGAAATCCGCCATCAAATTAAACCTTGCCGTCAGGGTGAGGCACAAAGGCTCTTTCTATTATAAAGCTTCATTGCCTCACAATTTTTTACTAAATATGGATATCTATGCTCTCCTTATCATTTTACTCAGATTAGTGTTTTGGCTTTTCTTCCATGATCTTCCTGCGTATGTGTAAGCGCGTGAATATTTTCATATTTCCGTATTTTCAGCGGAGGAATACGTGTGCCAGTGATTGTGTCCCCTGTACCTGGATGCTGAACTTATCAGAAGCCCTGTCAAACTCATTCGAGCTCTCTCTTCTGATGCCATCCACCTATTTTCAAACGGAAATAACCAGTTGATTGATTGTCTGATTGATTGATTTGGTGACTGATTGTGTCGCAGAGTCTGCAGAGAATTTACTCACAGGGGAGGCAGCAATAACGTGTTAACCATTCATTATCTGAAACGAGAAAAAAAATCACGAGAAGAAAACAATCTCTTTTTACTCTTTCTTATTTGCACAGTTTCGGAAAAATGTTAGCCTTCCCTGCTACTTTTTCTATCACTAATGATTTTTGGTGTGCCAGTTCTCTGGAGTGTCCTTTTTTGAGGCTTCCGAAACTCCCTTGCTAATAAATTCCATTCAGCTGTCGATAAGCGTGGATTCGCCACTCACGTGCCCATTAATCCTCGCCGATCGCACAGCCGCCGATCAATGGCCGGATGAGTATCAAGTCTACGACGCAGAAACCCCGGATCTAGAACGTTCCTCCGCTCACATTTATTCTTTGGTCTGCAGTCCTTCAACAATTGTAACGGCTGCCACGGTAGTCTACAAGCGCAGATATATGGCCTCCCTCTGGAGTTCCGATATTACGAGCACTATGTGAAAGTAATTTCCATGAAATTAGCCTCGTCCGATCTCTGAGATGCGTCATTGCATTAAAAATTCCATACGCGAATGGTGTACCTTTCTATTTCTGCTTCCTGCTTGAGTATTCTGCCCTTTCCTTGGCATCCATTGTTCAACTATTTAAGACCACCGGTTATCAGCTGAATGCAACAGCTGAATGCAACAGATGACCTGTCCAGCTCCGCTGTGTTGATTAGAGAACAAAGGGCGGTTTTGGTACAACGACAGCACGGTTTCGACCATGTCATTGCGTAGGCTAGCCTTCTTCTGTCACCAGCCGAAGACAATTACTCGATCACCAACCGTGAATGCCTAGCCCTCGTTTGGGCAGTGGGTAAATTTCGCCCCTACCTGTATGGACGGCCTTTCACGGTAGTCACCGATCACCACGCCCTATGCTGGCTTTCGTCTTTAAAAGATCCCGCTGGACGTTTCGGTCGGTGGATTAGAGAACAAAGAGCGGTAGCCGCCTAGCATATCGGCTACCTCTGTTTGTTCTCTAATCCACACAATGATCTTTCTGAATCTTCACATGCTAATTATAACTAAAGTATAATAAATAAATTATGGTATAATGCAAATACATAAAACGCAAGGAAAGCTAGTGAACAGCCTTCCTCAGTTCATTGCCATCCATAAATTTTGTGCGCATTCTGATTCGGTCGAATGGAATATTTGTAAACAGCTCTTGCTCCCCAGGAACAGTGCTTCGAACTCGTGTAAAAAATTGTTCTAACGGCATCTGCGAGTTTCACCGAATCTAACTTTCATGGAACGAAACGCCATTATGATAGAATGCCGTTATCTGCGGCAATTTCACTCTTGGGTCGACGCGCATTTACCAGAAAGGCGAGATTGCAGATCCGCGCCAATGCTTCACAGAGGTAAGTTTCATGAGTGTTTGGTGAGCGGCTCAAAACCAAGATGATGTCAATGCAGGCAAAGAAATAGGCCAGGGCGTGATGCTCTTAGTCGAGAAATCGCCGAAACATCAGCGACGGCTTTCGTGGACCGAAAAGTGATGCGCGGGTATTTATTTAGTTTTGCCAAAATGTGTGATGCTAACTCATTCAGGAGCGGCATCCCCGGTTTCTCGTCTCAGGCTTTTCACAACTTGATCTTGCTGAACAAGGTACAGCCGTCCACTGAGGTGGCGATGTATTGAATGCACAGTACCCCAAGGCGGTTGGGTAAACTATGGTCTTTTTGAGATCGCAGCTATTTATGTGCAGCTTGCAGTTACCAGTTTGCTTGCGGATCATGGGGAATGGGGATGGCGAGATGGAAGAAGAAGGGCACGAGCTGGTGTCGGAAGGCAGCAACGTTAGGGACTTGCTTGCACTGCCTGTCTTTAGTAATATCAGCTGTAAATAGATTTCAATGTTACTTTAATGCTTGTGTCACATTTTGGTGGAGCTCCGGGGTACATCTCATGCGAGACGGAGCTCTGAAGTGGACATATACGCTGGCCGTTACCATCATGCCGACTGACGAAGCGGCTACAACAACCTTGACCACAACGGTGCCCACCATGCCAACCGTCATCTTGGCTCAGTCCCGCGACGCTGGAACGTTTACGGGTACCGACAACCTGGACGTCGAAGATTGGCTCCGGCTGTACGAGCGTGTCAGTGAAAGTAACAGGTGGGATCAGACCGTTATGTTCGCCAATCTGATCTACTGCTTGAAAGGCAAGGGCCTGGTTTCAGACACACGAATAGGAGCTGACGAGTTGGGAGCAATGGAAGAAAAAGCTGTACGACCTTTTCGGGAGGACAGTTGGGCGACAACGAGCCGCGAAGAGGGAACTCGGAACTCGCGCTCAGACGTCAACCGAGTCATACATGACGTATATTCAGGACGTTCTTGCGCTTTGCCGCAAGGTGGACGAGCGAATGCCGGAAGATGAAAAGGTGAACCATGTGTTGAAGGGCATAGCTGACGACGCCTTTAACCTGCTCGTGTGCAAGAACTGCACCAGCATCGACGAAATCATAAGTGAATGCAGACGTTTTGAAGAAGCTAAAGGCCATCGAATTGTCCATCAATATTCCCGTCTTTCAAGTACAGCCGCTACATCATCGTGCCAAGACCATTCCGCGCCTCAGTCGACCACGTCCGAGAGCAGTGTCCACATCCTTCGCCGAGAAATAGAGGCCTCATCGCCGGTTAACTCCCAGACTTGTGCCCCGAACGATTTTCGACCGACGGTTTCCCTCATCCGGTCGGTCATTCGCGAAGAACTGGCGAACCTTGGTGTTCCCTCCGTTTGCCCCATCAACCGATCCGGCGCCTTTACTACTACTGTCCCGGCTCCGCGGAACCAGTACCTCTCACGGCCCTATCGTAACCCAATGGAATTGCGAACACCAGATGACAGGCCTATTTGCTTCAACTGCCGACGCATTGGCCATATTTCTCTTCACGGCCGCAACACCATGACACCCTCATTTCGATCTGGATTCCAACCACACCATCGCTCACCAGGTAGTCGCCCGCCGCCGGAAGCACCCACAGAGCCTTACCACCGTGCGGAGGCCTCGCCACCTACACGGCAGAGTCGTTCGCCTTCTCCTCGACGATCCCTGCCTCGCCCAGCGACTCTTCGCCGTTCTCCGTCGCCCATGTACCGGCGCTCGTCGGAAAACTGACGGGTGCAGCTCCGAGGGGTGACGCTGCTACATCGACCCGGACTGAAATTCCTCTGCAGATCCTGTCAACGGATAGAAATTTACTTCAGGTGTATGTAGATGGTGTCCTTGTAAGGGCTTTGATTCATACCGGCGCGCACATCTCTGTCATGAGTGACCATCTTCGTCGACGCCTGACTAAAGTAATCACACCTGCTGCGTCCTGTGTTGTGCGGGTCGCTGACGGCAGAACGCCGGCCGCCATAGGAATGTGCGCCGCTCGTGTCAGTGTCGCCGGCCGTCAGACCTCTGTTCTTTTCACTATTCTGCAAGAATGTCCCCACGACGGTATTTTGGGTCTCAATTTTCTATCAGCGCATTCGGCGTTGATTGCTCCGCGGGACTTGTTCAGCTCGATTTGTCCCTGCTCTTTTGACCCTCCTGAGGAAGTTTACAGCAGATTGTGTTCAACCGAGCACATTCGTCTTGCCCCCCAAGCTATGACGTGCGTCGTTCTTTCGCCCTCCCCACCTGTGCCTGACGGCGATTACATCGTCTCTCCTATTTCGGACGTCGCCCTGGCCCATAACATTGCGCTTCCTCACACTGTCGTCAATGTTGCGAACAATTCTACGTGCCTGCCTATTCTAAACTTTGGACCATACAACCACGTTCAACCGCAAGACATAGCCTTAGGCAAGCTGTCATCTTGCGCAGACTACCACTTCTCGGCCTTGACGACTGAAACGTCGTCTCAAGGTGCTTCATCGCTTTCTTTACTTTCTACCTTATCCGACGTCCTCAACATGTTTTGTCTTGATCTCGCGCCTCAGTACGCCGACCAGTTACGCCGTTTGCTCGCCTCATTCAGCGACATTTTTCACTTGGATGGTCGCCCTTTAGGTCAGACTTCCATTGCGAAACACATCGTTGACACTGGCGATGCCCATCCGATTGACCGGAGACCATATCGGTGTCCTTGCATGAGCGACAAATTATTCAAACGGAAGTCCAAAGATGCTTTCTCTGGGAATAATTGAGCCGTCTTCAAGCCCGTGGGCGTTTATGCGTGAACTACCGGCACTTGAACAATATAACTAAAGAAGATGTTTATCCTCTCCGCCGCATCGATGACGCGCTCGACTTCCTTCACCGTGCGAAATATTTTTCTTCCATCGACCTTCGGTCCGGCTACTGGCAGATTTCTGTAGACGACATGGACCGCGAGAAGACAGCGTTTGTAACACCGGATGGCCTATACCAGTTCAAAGTCATGCCTTTCGGCTTGTGTGATGCCCCAGCCACGTTGGAACGTATGACGGACGCACTCCTGCATGGACTCAGGTGGTCCATCTGTCTTCATTACCTAGATGACGTCATCGTTTTCGCTCCTACGTTTGCCATACACCTCGAGCGCCTTTCATTTGTTGTTTCTGTATTTCGAAATGCTGGCCTGCAGCTTAATTCGTCTAAGTGTCACTTCGGTCACCGCCAAATCACTATCCTTGGCCATCTTGTTGACTCATCTGGTGTGCGCCCAGACCCAAATGAAGTGCGGGCTGTGAAGAATTTTCCCGTATCGACCAGCGCCAAGGATGTACGCAGCTTTGTGGACCTGTGTTCTTAATTCCGCCGCTTTGTTCACAACTTTGCGGAAGTCGCCCGACCTCTTACTGCGCTTCTGAAAGCTGATGCTCCATTTTCTTGGGGCCCTGAGCAAGCTACCGCCTTTTCGAAGCTAATCTACCTGCGCCTACGGAAGTCCGCACTGACGCCAGTGGTCATGAAATTTTGTCTCAGTGTCAGCGAGGGAATGACCGTGTGATTGCATACGCAAATCGTTTGCTTTCTGCTGCTGAACGCAACTATTCTAACACTGAGCGAGAGTGTCTTGCACTTGTCTGGGCCATCACGAAATTTCGTCCATACATATATGGTCGGCAATTTACAGTCACTGCAGACAACCACGCGCTTTGCTGGCTCTCTTTACTGAACGACGCTGCAGGACGGCCCGGTCGCTGGGCATTGCGACTTCAGGAGTACCCGTACACTGTGGCCTACAAGTCGGGTAGTTTACACGAAAATGCCAACTCTCTGTCACGTCATCCTGTTGACCCTCCGAATATTTTTTGCGACCGACACTCCTGCTCCTGTTCCCTCGCTCTATTCATTCGCTGACCTCGCCACCGAGCAGCGCCGTGACCCCTACATACGTGACGTGATGGACAAGCTCGCGTCTGCGCCGTCCGACCCCTCCCTTCGACTGTTTCTCTTCCAGGACGGCACGTTGTATCGGTGCAGCATGCACCCTAGTGGTCCCTGTTTGTCGTTCCCCGGCATCTGCGTGCCACCATTCTCTCTCAGTTATACAATGTACGCACGGCTCGTCACCTTGGCGTCTCTCGCACGTACGATCGTGTACGACGCCGATTCTTTTGGCCCGGTCTATACCGATCCGTCAACCGCTACGTCGCTTCTTGAGGCTTGTGTCAGCGCCGGAGAAAGCCACCTCTACTCCCTGCTGGTCGCCTTCAACCTATCGACGTGCCATCCGAACCGTTCTTTCGCGTTGGGTTAGACCTGCTTGGACCTTTTCCTATATCTGCTTCCGGCAACAAGTGGATTGCTGTCGCTACTGACTATGCAACTCGGTACGCGATCACCAAAGCTCTTCCGACATCCTGCGCGACCGACGTTGCTGAGTTTCTTTTGCACGACATCATCCTTCATCACGACGCCACCAAGCACAAGCTCACTACTGCCTGCCATCCGCAGACGAACGGCCTTACTGAGCTCCTTAATCGCACCAACACAGACATGCACAATGTACGTTTTCGATGACCACCGTAATTGGGACAATGCTCTCGCCTTCGTCACATTCGCGTACAATTCGTCGCGTCACGACACAGGCGGTTACTCACCATTTTATCTATTGTACGGCCGCGACCCCGTATTGCCTTTCGACGGCCGCGACCCCGTCGTGCCCATCGCTCAGGATTCTACATCGGAATACAGCCGAACAGGCACGTCACATTGCTCATCGTCGCCTTTCTATTTCCCAGAACAAGCAGAAGAGCACATATGACAGTCGCCACCGTGACCGGGGACCTTGTCCTTCTATGGTCTCCTAGCCGCCGCATTGGCCTATCAGAAATGCTAATGTCGCGATACGCTGGTCCTTACCGGGTCCTCCGCCAGGTGACAGCTGTATGACAAGGAAGTCTGGCACGGCTGTGGACGACACGAAGGACGCCGACAGGAAGACACAACAGCGTAGGCTTAGCCAGGCGCACCAGGAACAGCGTCGACCCCGAGCCCCACTTCAGTAGCGCTGGCAATCCGGCTGTAGATGTAGATGTAGAGCAGGCAATCCGGCTGCGGAGCTCTGCACGGCGCAATTCTTCTTCCTTACATCTTCCTCCCTCGCTGAAGACGGAGCCGCACAGGAGGCCTAAGGCGTCGTGAGGACGAAGGGATCGTGATATGGCTTGAGCCTTTCGACGTGGACAGTTTCGTGGCCTCGGCGACGCAGGCCCGTAGGGGGTGTCAGAGGTTCGATGACGTAGTTCACCGGAGAAGATTGCTGTAGAACCCGGTAGGGTATATGGTATCGGGATACAAACTTGGAGGAGACACCTGCTGTCGAAGTAGGAGGCACTCACAACCAAACCAGAGCGTCAGGCGAAAACTGGTTGTGGGGGCGCCCGTCGTCATGACGAAATTTCTGTAGGGCTTGTTCTTGCGTTGTTAGAAAGTAAGCTAGTTGCCGACATTCTTCTGCATACCGGACGGCTTCGGCAACCGGTGTACCCTCTGATAAGTCGGGACGGTAAGGAAGAATAGTGTCAATGGGAAATGACGGTTCTCGGCCATATAGAAGAAGGAAGGGAGAAAAGCCCGCCGTTGCCTGGTGTGCTGTATTGTAGGCGTGCGTGACATAGGGAAGGATGAGGTCCCAGTTGGTGTGATTGGAGGCGACATACATCGAAAGCACGTCGCCAAGAGTTTGGTTAAAGCGCTCTGTCAATCCATTTGTTTGCGGGTGATATGCGGTGGTACAGCGATGAGTAATGCCGCATTCAGTGAGAAGTTCTTGAATGACATCGGCGAGAAAGACGCGACCTCGGTCGCTCAGGAGTTCGCGGGGAGCGTCGTGACGGAGAACAAAGCGTTGAAGCAGCAAGGAGGCAACGTCACGAGCTGTCGCGGCTGGTAGAGCGGTCGTTTCTGCATACCTGGTGAGGTGGTCTATAGCTACAATGACCCAGCGATTGCCAGCAGCTGTGTATGGCAGATGCCCGTATAGGTCTATTCCAACGTGGTCAAAGGTCGCGAAGGGCATGGCAAAGGTTGCATTGGTCCAGAAGAGCGCCAAGGATCAGGCTTGCGGCGTTCACATTCTGTGCAAGAGCGAATGTACTTTTGCACAAATGTGTACATACCGCGCCAATAAAACCTATGACGTAGTCTGGTGTAGGTCTTGAAGAGACCAGCGTGTGCACACTGAGGGTCGGCGTGGAAAGCGGCGCATACATCAGTGCGGAGCTGCCGGGGTATGACAAGCAGCCATTTGCGGCCGTCGGAACTGTAGTTACGGCGATAGACGATGCCGCCGCGGATGGCGAAGTGCGAAGCTTGTTGGCGTAGCGCTCCGGATGGTGGGCGTGCAGGTGAATCACAGATCTAATCTATCAAAGATGAAATCCAGGAGTCTATGCGTGGCTCCAAAGCCATGTCGACAGAAGCGAATGGGGAAGTGGGTCGCGTAGGGCGGAGACACTGACAATGTCGGCGTGGACAGGCGAGCGCAAACGAGCATCGGCATCGGCTTGCTTCCTGCCTGAGTGGTAGACAAACCGGATGTCGTACTCTTGGAGCCTCAGTGCCCACCGGGCTTGGCGGACGCGGAGATCCTTGAGGGACGACAACCAGCAAAGTGCGTGGTGATCGGTAACGACATCGAAGTTCCGGCCGTACAGGTATGGAGGAAATTTTGTAATGGCCCAGATGATCGCTAGGCATTCTTTTTCAGTGACTGAATAATTCGCTGCAGCTTTCGTGAGAGTGCGGCTCGCGTAAGCAACAACATATTCTTGGTAGCCGGCCTTTCGCTGGGCGAGCACAGCGCCAAGACCAACGCTGCTAGCATCCGTATGGATTTCCGTGGGAGCAGTGGGATCGAAATGGTGCAGCATCGGTGGTGTTGTAAGCAGGCGACGTAGCGTCGCGAAGGCTTTGTCTCAAGCCTGGGACCACGCGGAAATATTGGAGTCTCCCCGAAGAAGGTCTGTCAGCGGTGCCATAATCGAAGCGAAATTTCGAATGAAGTGGCGGAAGTACGAGCAGAGGCCATGAAACTACGCAAGTCTTTTAGAGACATTGGCCTCGGAATTCTTAAACAGCCAGTGCTTTTGCAGCATCGGGGAGAACGCCATCCGTCGACACTACATGGCCGAGAATTGTCAGCTTGCGTGCCCCAAAGTGACATTTTTTCAGGTTGAGTTGGAGGCAGCGTCACTGAGACAGCGTAAAACCTGCTCCCAGCGATGAAGGTTAGTAGGAAAATCTGGGTGAAAACACTACTACATCATCCAAATAACACAAGCACGTGGTTCCATTTGAGGCCTCGAAGAATACGATCCATCATCCGCTCAAGAAGTTTCGAGGGCGTTGCAAAGGCCCAATGGCATCACACGAAATTCGTATAAGCCATCTGGTGTGATGAAGGCAGTTTTAGGCTCATCGTCTGCAGCCATAGGCTCTTGCCAATAGCCAGAGCGTAGATCGAGGGAGGAAAAGAACTCTACTCTGCACCTTGTAGGCAGTCTAAAATGTCATGGATCCGCGGCAATAGATAAACATCCTTTCGGGCTATTTAGTTTAGGTGACGGTAATCCACGCAAAAGCGGATCGAGAAATCCTTTTTAATTAAAACGACTGGCGATGCCCAAGCACTGTCGGACGTTTCAATGACACCAGGCTTTAGCATTTCATCTACTTGCTCATCAATGACGCGTCGTTCTGTCGACGATACGCGGTATGGTCGCTGCCGTAGCGGTGAGTGAGCACCGGTGTCAATCCGATGACATACAGTCGTCGTTCGACCCAGAGAAGTGCTATGGGCTGTCAAACGCAAGGCGAAATTTGTCGAGGAGACGGAGGAGGTCATGGCGTTGCTTCGGGTTTAAGGCGTTGTCGATGACGTGGCTGAAAACGTCTTCAGGCGATGTGGGAGGTACGGTACTACTGGAGAGGGCGTTGAACTCGGACGATCCAATAGGAAGTTCCAACGTGGTAATGGTGTCACAAGGCTCCACAGTGCCGAGAGATTCACCGCGAAGCAGCGTAATCGGGAATGGGAAGTGGTTGTATACAGGAAGGTCAGTCGCACCTGCTTGAAGGCCAAGCAGCGCGGTTGGGAGTCGTGAGATGTGGCGATGAACGAAAGCAGTGGAAGGTGTGAAGACTACGGTAGAGTCCAAGGCAACGGAACAGGATACAGGTGCCAGAACGGATGCGTGCGGAGGTATCTGGATGTCGTCAGCGAGGGACAACTTGGTGCAGGAAAGCGAAACGTTGTCAGATATGGCATTGCAAAGCGAAGAGAAGGCGAGTGGGAACAGTGGGAAGAACGACGAACTCCGACGAAGTAGAGCACTCCTCGAATTTCAAGTTTGGCGGTGCACGCAGCCAACGGTTGGACGTGCTGTGCTGTGGCCGTGCAAGAGTAATTGACCGAAGAAAGGCGTCATGACTTTTCGTATTGAGCGGCATAGTTTTTCGGCAATCACAGATATGGCGGCACTTGTGTCAGTGAGGGCAAGCACAGAGACACCTTCAACAGCGACATCAATGGGCGGCGAAAGAAGAGGGCTTGACCGTTGCGACGATGACGCAGTTCTTTCCTCGGGAACTGCGCCACTTAGTTTTCCGTGTCAGCGGAAGAGGGACGTCGACGCATCGCGGAGAGCGAGCGACGACGAGGAGAAGAACGGCGGTCAGAAACTGGGGGATGACTTGGGCGGGGAAGGGCTAAATCGCGGTCTGGAGCTAAGACAACGGATGGTCGTACGCTGCTGTGCGTGGGCCGTCACGTAGATGAAGTGGACGGCGGCGGCACAGGCGTGCAACGTGTCCGGGAATACCACACGAATAGCAGATCGGCCGATTGTCCGCTGTGCAACAGGGATTAATTACTCGATGGACCGGAGGTCGTGTGGCGTGGAGGTGAAAACAGGGTTAGGCATCGGAGCCCGGAACGTCGGTGGGCGTGGTCGTGCGACGGCGTCGGCGTAAGTCAATGGGGTGGTGAGTTGAGGCGCCCGCTCCAGAGGAAGGACCACGGACACTTGTTCTTCTATAACGTGTCTTAGGGTCGGACTTAGGGACGAAGTTGACTCCGGCGGGTTGGAGATAAGGGAGCTGGCGAACAACTTCTTCCCGGAAGAAAGCCTTGATCTGTGAGAGGAGGGTGGAATCTGGAAAAGTAGAGGTCAAGCCGGACAACGATTTCTGATGGGGAACAGGACGGCGGGTTAGGAGGCGTTGACGGCGGAGCTCGTCATAGCTTTGGAATAGTTCAATGACTTGTGCAACCGTAGAGGGGCTCTTTGAAATCAGCCTCTGAAACGTGTTCTCGTCGATGCCCTTCAGTATATGTTTCATTTTATTGCCCTCAGGCTTGGATGCATCGACGCGTTTGCAGAGATCGATGACATCTTCAATTTAGCTGGTAACGATCTCACCAGGCTGCTGAGAGCGCGACTGCAGACGCTGTTCGGCACGAAGCTTTGAACAGCAGGGCGGCCGAAGACCACGCTGAACTTTGTCTTGAACACAGTCCAGCTTGGGACTTCGCTTTCGTGGTTTCGAAACCACAAGTGGGCAATTCCGGTGAGGTAAAAAGGGGCGGTGGTCAATTTCGTGATGTCATCACATTTGTTGTTAAGACTGACGCGTTAGTATGGTGACAGCCTGACATCAACGTCGTGGTTGTCACTGCCGCTAAAGATGGGAGGGTCCCGCTGATGGAGTGTGCCGGGGCATACGGAGGACTGGGGAGCAGGTGGTGGTGAGATCGTGGCGCTTGCGGAGGTCATGGTGGCAGGGAGAATCCGGCTGCGGAATTCCAGGATGACAGGAGACCCAGCAAACCTCCACCAATTATGACAAGAAAGTCTGGCACGGCTGTGGACGACACAAAGGACGCCGACAGGAAGACACAACAGCGTGGGCTTAGCCAGGCGCACCAGGAACAGCGCCGAGCCCGAGCCTCACTTCAATAGCGCTGGCAATACCGCTGCGGAGCTCTTTACGGCGCACTTCTTCCTTTCAGCTGTAACATACGAAATCTCTGCGCTCACGACTCCCGCATGCTCAGCCCGGCCTCCCCGGGATGTCGTGCATGTTGGCCGCCTCAAACGCTACCTGTCACCAGGGGAGGGAGTGATGTAGTGAACGCCATCCGCGCGCCGCTATAAATGGCCCGCGTTTGGATGGCTGGTATACAGCGCCACTCTGGAACGCCGTGTCAAGCGCCAACAGACTTGCGTTTCAGGCGCTAGACACGGCGTTCCAGAGTGGTGCTGTATACCAGCCATTCATAAAGTCATTTAGCCATTCAAACGCGGGCCATTTATAGCGGCGCGCAGATGGCGTTCACTACACAGTCTTCGTCTACATAAGACGTACCGGGACGGTGCTTCCACGCCGGAGGGCCATATGTTACAAAGCTGGGAACAAGGTGGAAGAAGAAGGGCACAAGCTGGTGTCGGAAGACAACAACGTTAGGGACTTGCCTGCGCTGCCTGTCTTTTGTAATATCAGCTGTAAATAGATTTCACTGTTACTTCAATCCTTGCGTCACAATATATTGCCAAGCGTCTTTTCTCCCCGTAACAATATAATCATGTCATAAGAAGCCAACTAACAGACACCAAGGACAACTTAGGGACAATTACGTGTACTTACTAATTGAAATAAAGAAATGATAAATATATAGCGGTCGGAACAGCGTTTAGTGTGTCACGCCCACTGGTTTGGGAACTGTTGGGGCCACCGCCCCCACTGATTCCCCCCCCCCCTCAGTTACCCTGTAGTCTAAGACGTTATGACGCACTGGTTAATCAGCCGCCAGGGGTCAAGACCGCCGGGCCACTTCCATGGATATGCGATATTTTTGTGGGGCCTTTGATGAGGCGAATCGATGCCAAGGGGTGCATAACGTAAAGCTATTCCAAATTGTTTGTATTGCATTTCGGTACTGAGCACTCCACGATTGGTCAATGTGTTGGGGGCCAACACCCCCCCTCCCCCCGCTCCCCTTCGCTCATTATTTACCGGACGTCACTGTCATCTAATGCTGTTTCATTTGTTTTCCTTCTTTTATTCTGTCTAAACTCAGAACGATAAATACCAATAATAATGCTGTTCATTGTTCTTATGTGAGATTTAAGCGTAAATAAAATATCAACATCCGCTGCAGCCTATTTTGAATGTCCACTGCAAGATGCGTCCTCTCACAGCGATCTCTAATTTCTCCTATTTTGGGCTAGCTCGTTCCACGCTATGCCTGCAGATTTCATCATTTATTGGCACCACTACACATTTGGCACTCCTTGAGTGCTCTGACCTTTCTTTGGCATCGATTGTTCAACTATTTAAGACAACCGTACTGTCCCCTCCCCTCAGCGACTGCCATTCACAAGCTATTACCGCCCAGACCAGAGCCCGCGTCGTTACCAGCCTGCATTTGCCGCACAACTGCCCAAGAATGCTGATTGTGTCACTTGGAACAGTCCCTCGCCGTCATTCCGCCGTCGCCAGTCCCGTTCGCCACCAGCTCGTCGAATATCCTCCCTATCGCCGCTGGCTCGTCGTCCACCGTCCCCAATGCAGCCCCGACGCCCGTCTCAGGAAAACTAAGCGATGCCTTGACGACTCGATCGCAAAACGCTCTGACCACTCTGCCGACCAAACAGAACTTGATGGACGTTGTTGTCAAAGGCGTCAGTGTCCCAGCACTCATTTACACTGGCGTGCACATATCCGTGATGCGTGCCAAATTGCGCTGACGGCTGAACAAAGTCCTCACACCTGCTCACGCACCACGCACCCTCCGCGTCGCCGACGGACGAACGCCTACCGTGCTTGCTATGTGCACTGCTCATATTGGCATCGCGGGACACCTGACCACTGTGTTGTTTGCTGTTTTGGAACAATGCCCACACGACGTTATACTCGGACTAGCCTTCTTATCGTCCCATGCAGCCCTCTTTGACTGCGCGTCTAGTGTCATTAAGCTTGAGCTGCTTCCCGCCTGCTATAATCCACCTGTCCCACCGCCATGCTTATGCTCTGCAGAAGACATCCACCTGTCCCCACAAGCCTCTACGTACGTCGTTTACATCTATTCCTGACGGCGTCTACGTGCTGTGCCCCACCGCTGACATACTGCTTGAAAGGAATCTGGCCGTTGCCGATACCATGTCCACTGTTGCAAGCAATCAAACTTGCCTCCATCTGCTCAATTTTAACTGCTCGACTCAAATTTTTCCCAAGGCATATCTTTGGGCGACATCCTGCCTGTAAACCATTGCCAGATATCGGCGTTCCGCCGCCTTCTACAGGAACCACTGATTCACCGACTTTAAGTGACGAACTTAGAAAGATGACCACACCAGACCTTCTTCCTGCTCAATCAGCTTACCTCCGCCGTCTCTTGGGAACTTACGACGACATTATTTACCTTGACGGCCGCCCTTTAGCCCAGACATGGGTGGTCACCCATCGTTATTACACTGGAGATGCCAATCCAATACGCCGCAGGCCGTACCGTGTCTCACATGCCGAACGACAAGTGATACAACGAGAAGTCAATAAGATCTTGACTAAAGGCGTTATCGAGCCCTCTTCAAGTCCGTGGGCACCCCTGTAACCCTTGCCAAGGAGAAGGACGGCAGCTGGCGCTTTTGTGTCGCTTACCTGCACCTCAAAGAAAGCTGCGCAAGGATGTGTACCCCTTGCCGCGTATTGATGACGCTTTGGACTGCTTGAAAGAAGCAAAGCACTTCTCGTGCATAGACCTTCGATCAGGCTATTGGCAAATCTCGGTAGATGTCTTGGACCGTGAGAAAGCTGCCTTCGTAACAGCTGACAGCCTCTCTCGCTTCAAGATTATGCCGTGCGGCCTTTGTAATTCCCCGGCTACCTTCGAAAGTCTGATGGACTCCTTCCTACGTGGCTGTAAATGGTCTACATGTCTGTGTTATCTAGACGATGCGAGAGTCCTTTAACCAAGTTTTATGAATAATCTAACGCGCCTGTCGCCTATTCTTGCTGTTTTTCGACGTGCCGGCCTGCAATTTAACTCATCCAAATGCCACTTTGGGCTTCGTAAAATTACCATTCTTGGCCATCTCGTCCGTGCCGCAGGCATTCAAACCGACCCTGACAAGATTCGCGCTCTCCAGAACTTTCTTGTTCCGCCTTCCACCGCAGATGTAAGAAGCTTTGTAAGGACTGTGCTCCTATTTCTGTTGTTTCGTCAAGACTTTCGCCGAAACCGTCCGCCCACTCACCGACTTCCTTAAGAAGGACGTTACTTTCACATGGGGCCTTGCTCAAACCAAAGCCCGGCCCTCGTACGCTTGCTAACGGCTCCCCCATTGCTGGCTCATTATTACCCATCTGCCGCCGCTAAACTTCACACGGATGCCAGTGGCCATGGCATTGGGACTATCCTCGTTCAGTTGCGGCGTAATGAAGAGCGCGTAACTGCATACGCCAACCGCCTCCTGTCACCCGCCGAGAGAAATTTTTCAATTACTGAACGGGAGTTCCTGGTGTTAGTTACGGCAGTAGCCAAATTCCGCCCCTACTTGTACGGCCGCACATTTTCCGTGGTTACCAGTCACCACGCCTTGTGCTTACTGTCGTCACTTAAAGACCCTACTGGACGATTGGGTAGATGGGCGCTACGGCTCAGGATGAGCAGGCAAAAAAGGTGCAAGTAGCAGCTTGAGGAGAACCTGGCCACCTCATACACAGGGCAGCTTCATCGCGGTTAAACAAAAGTAGACGTTACACATAATGCCTAACCTTCATATTGTGACGGAAGCGAGATGGAGGCGAAGGATGTATTTACAAAATATATACAGAGGAGGCTAGGGCAAGGGAAGTCCGATCCGGGCCAAGAGCTAGCGTCTTCATCGTCGTCTTTGGCGCGCTGCCAAGCATCGCGTTGATCCATGTATGGATTGCTCCGTAACATCACTCTCCGGCGGCTGAAGCGCCGTCCTGGCGCTTGCTATGAAGGCGAGGAGCTGGAAGAGCAGTATGGCTTCAACCGGGAAACATGAACGACTTCAGTTGGCAGCGATGAGGTCGAAGAATCAGGATCCAGGAGTACAATTTCGTAATTTACGTCACCGAGTTGACGAAGGACCTTGTAGGGCCCGGTGTAACGTGAGAGGAGCTTCTCTGATAGGTCAATGCGGCGGCATGGCGACCATAGGAGCACCAGAGAGCCCGGCGTGAAGTGCACGCTTCTGTGTCGGCTATCGTAACGGGACTTCTGGGCTGCTTGCGAAGCAGAAAGTCGATCGTGGGCAAGTTGACGAGCTGCACGGGCTCTAGCTGCGACGTCACTGGCGTATTCAGTAGGCGAGTGAGCAGCCGAAGGAAGGAGAGTCTCGAAGGGCAACGCAGGATGTCGGCCAAACAGCAGATAAAATGGTGAATATCCGGCGGTGTCATGCCGCGAGGAATTGTACGCAAAGGTAACAAAGGGTAACTTGCAGTCCCAGTCACGGTGATCTGGTGAAACATACATGGCCAGAATCTCGGTTAGCGGTTCGGTTCAGGCGCTCGGTCAATCCATTCGTCTGCGGATGATAAGCGGTGGTGAGCTTATGTTCAGTGGAGCAAGCACGAAGGATGTCATCTACCACTGTTGATAGGAAGTACCTCCCGCGATCGGTGAGGAGCTGCTGAGGGGCGCCATGATGCAGAATTACGTCGTGTAGGAGAAAGTCAGCGACGTCTGTAGAACAGCTTGTCGGTAAAGCCCTGGTGATTGCGAAGCGCGTGGGGTAGTCTGTCGCGACCGCAACCCATTTGTTTCCCGAGATGGACGTAGGGAAAGGGCCTATAAGGTCAAGGCCGACGCGGAAGAATGGCTCTGCAGGGATGTCAATAGGTTGTAGCTGGCCTGCAGGCAGCGCTGAAGGGCGCTTGCGGCGTTGGCAGCGTTCACAAGCAGCGACGTAGCGGAGCACAGAACGGTACATGCCAGGCCAGAAAAACCGGCGTCGGATGCTGGCGTAAGTACGCGAGACACCTAGGTGACCGGCAGTTGGTACGTCATGAAGCTGATGACGAGCAGTGGAGCGAAGATGGCGAGGTAGGACAAGCAGAAGCTCTGGGCCATATGAGCTGAGATTACGACGATACAGAACGTTGTCGTGTAGCTCAAACAGGTGAACAGAATAGTCTGGTGATGGAGAGGTAAGACGGTCGATGATAAGCCGTAAGGACGCGTCTCGTCGCTGTTCGGTGGGGATATCATCCAAAGTAAGGATGGACAGTACGCAGGCGTCGGAGTCAGGTTCAATAAGGTCGGGAGCATCGACAGGGTGACGGGACAAGCAATCAGCGTCCCGGTGCAATCGTCCAAATTTGTAGTGCACATCAAACGAGTGTTCTTGAAGCCGTAATGCCCAGCGGCCGAGACGTCCAGACGGATCCTTCAGCGACGAAAGCCAGCATAGAGCATGATGGTCCGTAATTACAGAAAAAGTTCGGCCAAACAAGTAAGGTCTGAATTTGGTGACAGCCCACACTAAAGCCAGGCACTCGCGTTCAGTGATGGAAAAGTTTCGTTCAGACGAGGACAGAAGGCGACTGGCGTAGGCGATGACACGTTCCTTGCCGTGCTGTGTTTGGCCAAGGACAGCCCCAATTCCATGACCACTGGCATCAGTACGAAGTTCCGTAGGTGATGAGGGTCGAAATGGGCCAGTATTGGTGGTGTAGTGAGTAGGCGGACGAGGGCAGAAAACGAAGCTGCTTGTTCGGGTCCCAACACGAAAGAAACGTCCTTCTTCAAAAGTTCCGTAAGAGCGCGGGCGATGTCCGCGAAGTTCCGGACAAGGCGACGAAAGTAGGAACATAATCCTACAAAACTGCGGACGTCTTTGGCTGAACGCGGCACGGGAAATTGTAGCACTGCTCGCACCTTGTCGGGGTCTGGTTGAACACCGGCAGCACTGACAAGGTGACCGAGCATAGTTATCTCGCGCCGCCCGAAACGGCACTTGGCGGAGTTCAGCTGAAGGGTGGCTCTTCGCAAGACGGCAAAAACGGCCGATAAACGGGTGAGGTGGCTCTCAAACGTAGGCGAGTAGACAATCACATCGTCTAAATAGCATAGACAGATGGACCACTTATATCCCCGCCGCAGCGAGTCCATCATACGTTCGAAAGTTGCTGGGACATTACACAGTCCGAACGGCATGACCTTGAATTGGTATAGGCCATCGGGCGTATTAAAGGCAGTTTTTTCGCGGTCCTCAGGGTCGACTGAAATCTGCCAATAGCCAGACCGAAGGTCGATGGAAGAAAAATATTGGGCTCCATGAAGGCAGTCGAGGGCGTCATCGATACGAGGCAAAGGGTAGACGTCTTTGAGTGACTTTGTTCAAATTCCGATAATAAACGCAGAAACGCCAGCTGCCGTCCTTCTTTTTCACGAGGACGACAGGGGAGGCCCACGGGCTAGATGAAGGTTCTATGACGTCTTTTGTAATTATTTTGTCGACCTCGTTCTAGATGACTTGACGTTCGTGATGCGATACGCGATATGGATGTCGGCGTATAGGAGTGGCGTCACCAGCGTTGATTCGATGAACCACGACAGATGTTTGGCCTAGAGGACGGCCGTCAAAATCAAAGATGTCACGATAGGACGCCAGGACACGATAGAGATCTTGGGAATGCGCCTGGGTCAGATCGGGAGCAATCATCTTGTTAATGTCGTCGAGAGACAAAAGCGCGAAGTTAGCCGAGCAAGAAGGTGGCGAAACATCGGCATCCAAAGTGGCAATCTTGCAGGGGTCAAGCGTGGAAATGGTAGCCAGCGACATGCCTTGCGGCATAACCTGAGTCAACAGGCTGACGTTGAGAAGCGGCACGACCACCGTATTGTCAGCAACGGAAACAATGGTGTGAGCCAGGGCAACATCGCGGGCTAACAGGACGTCGATAATCGGATACAAGACGTAGTTACCATCGGGAATGTCATGTGAAGACGTCAAAGTAACGTATGTAGCAGCTTGAGGCGGCAAAGGAACGTGGTGGCGAGAGCATAAGCGTGGCGTTATGTCAGCTGGACTGCCGGGAGGATGGGGCAGCTCAAGCTGAAGAGCACCGCTCGCACAATCAATGAGGGCAGAATGAGCGGATAAACAATCTAAGCCTAGAATAAGGTCATGGGGGCACTTCTCGATGACGGCAAATTCGACGGAAGTGGGATGACCAGCAATGCAGACGCGGGCGGTGCACATCCCAAGAACGGCAGGAGTCCCTCCATCAGCGACGCGGAGGATGCGGGAGGCGGCAGGCGTCGACGAAAATCTGCACTCATTACAGAGATGTGCGTGCCAGTATCGATGAGTGCAGAAATAGTTACGCCATCAACATCAACGTCTAACAAGCTTCGTCTTGTCGGCAGTGCAGAAGAGGATTTGTGGTGGCAGTCGTCAATGCAGCGTCACTTACGGGCGCTGCATTGTTAAGTTTTTCTGATAGGCACGAGCAGGGTAGAAGGGGGACGACGGGCGACGGCCTGGAGGCGAGCGTGACTGGTGACCACGCGGCGACGGGGAGCGGCTACTTATCCTGGGGGAAACACCGTCGTTGGGGAAATAGGTCTGGGTTGAAGGCGGAATGCGGGTGCTCTCGGGACGGCGGTAGGGGTAGACAGCGTTCGAGGCGCCGAGGACCAGTGGGTGGCGCAATAACGGGCGACGTGGCCGATACGGTGACAAGTAAAACATATCGGTTGATCGTCATGGGTTCGCCGCGCAGCAGGGTCGCGATATCGAGTAGCGTATCGCTGCTCTTGATAAGAAGAGGGCGGACGCCACGAAGTTTGTGTTGGGCTGGCAACGGTGCACACAGAGTGAATGCCCATGTTGGCGAGCTCCTGCCGGACAATGGCTTGAACGAATGGAGCCCTAATCGAGCTCGCGTCACAGGCGTGAACTGGAGCAGGGGTCATGGCCTCAAGTTCGCGGCGTCCAATACGTGTCAGCTGATCTGGTGGAACCGACGGTTGTGCAGCCGTGCGGTCTTCGCAATAGGACGTTGCCGCCGTGTTGGGAAGCCGGGAAAACGAGTGGCCAATGCGCCGGCTCAAAGCACCGGCACTCCTTTATAATGGCGTCGACTGTAGAACAATTTCTACACATTAAAAGGTTGAAGGCGTCGTCGGCGATCCCTTTCAAGATATGCCCAACCTTGTCGTCCTCTGGCATCTCGGCGTCGGCCTTTCGGCATAGCGCTAATACGGCTTGTATGTACGCGACGTAAGATTCAGTAGCCGTCTGCGCACGTGACGCGAGCGTCTTTGTCGCGGCGATCTTCCGGCCAAGGGCTTCCCAAACAATTCTCGGAGTTTTTCTTTGCAGGTGTCCTGGCTCCCAATCTCAGCTTCGTGATTATCAAACCATACCTTCGCAGTGCCTGTCCGGTAGAAGATTATATTTGCCAACATCATGGTAGGGTCCCATCGGTTGTTTTTACTCACGCATTCGTACTGCGCCAGCCAGTCTTCAACGTCCGCGTCACCGGAACCGGAGAACGTGCCAGGATCCCGGGGTTGCACAAGCACGACCGTTGAAGTGGCGGGCGCTGATGTAGACGCTGTGTCTTCCGCCATTGCAGACAGATGTCCGAAACGACGGCCGCTGCGAAGTTCCGTTGTGAGGCGAGACGTACCCCGCACCACCACCAAAGTGTGACGGAAGCGAGATGGAGGCGAAGGATGTATTTACAAAATATATACAGAGGAGGCTAGGGCAAGGGACGTCCGATCCGGGCCAAGAGCTAGCGTCTTCATCGTCGTCTTTGGCGCGGTGCCAAGCATCGCGTTGATCCATGTATGGATTGCTCCGTAGCAATATTGAAGGAAAGAAGAACCACGGTCAGAATTAATAAACAAAGGTATCGTGGAATATCGTGGAGAGAGAGAAAAGAGCTTTAAGAGAGATAGAAAAAAAGCATAGTGACAAAACAAAGAAATAGAAGAAGAATAACACTGCGGCAGCAACCACCATCACACAAGTATATCGCGTAGCTTTTTATAGGCAGAATAGATATATTGAGATCATTTTCTTTGTGTATTCGATTTAACAGTGTCGGCAAACAATACTGTAGCATTCGGTCGCCGTAGTTAGTTCTGCTCGAGTTAACATTCCAAGGTTCTAGCTGACGTAATTTACGAAATGAACTATGTTGCTGTAAGTTTTGTTAATGTGTCATTATTATTTTTTCAAATCTATATAAGCGACAAAGCATATATCTGTACAAGGTTTCAATTTTTATAGCTCTAAGCTTTGAAAACAAACGAGCGATGTGGCAGAGATATGGTGCATGGGAGACAAGGCGTATTGCTCTTTCTTGCTAAACCAACAGTTTATGCATGTTCTCCGCTGAAGTCGTTCCCCAGACAAGAATTCCGTACTGAACTAAAGAAAAAAAACATTGAATTATATAAAAGCATATTAATAGGTGTAGGAAGGTAATTAAAATGGCGACGCATAGTACCTATTGCTCTAGACAGTTTACTACACAGTGATTTACCTGGCACTCCCATGACACTGTTTCGGTAAAATATACGCCAAGTGATTTGAAAGACGGTGCTACTTCTATTTCAGCATTGTTTCAAATAATAGGGGATAGTTGAAACTGTTGGTTACGTAGGTGAAACAGCACTGCCTTTGTTTTTTCTACGTTACTCTGAAGATTATCATTTGCCGCCCACGGGTGTATCTTGGCAAGCGTTTCATTGGCTCGATTTGACATTTCAGAACCTGAGTCAGCCTCCAAAACAGGCTGGTGTCACCTGCGTAAATTACGCACTTTGCAGATGCATGAACATTGACTATTTCATTTATGTATAAAATGAAAAGATACGGACCCAGTATGCACCCCTGCGGGACGCCTGTTTTTAATCGTTTCAACTCGGAATGGTTCCCGGCTATATCTACGAACTGAGACCTGTGTTGAAGGCAGGACGTAGTAAGAGAATGAGCTGGGCCTCGAATGCCATAACGATCCAGTTTTTTTAAAGTATAACGTTGTGACTGATCAGGTCGAAGGCTTTGGAGAAATCAATAAAAATTACCAGCACCATTTTCTTTTCCGCAAATTTTTGTAATATAAATTCCTTTTGGGTCAGCAGGGCTAATTCAGTCGACCTATTTTTACAAAAACCAACCTGTACAGGACTTATGATATTAAACTGATCAGTAAATGAAGAAAGCTGTGTTAAGATCACCTTCTCTAAGCCATTTGAAAAAACTGGCAGCACTAATACAGGCTGGTAGTTTGAAAGATCATTCTTATTGCCTTTTTTTAATATTACTATGACATTTGCCGTCTGCATGCTACGTGGGAAAACGCCTGAAGATAAGCACAGATTAAAAATGTACTCTAAACAAGGTGCAATTGTGTCAATAACGAATTTTACTGGCGCTATTTGAATACCAAATGCCTCAATAGCTCTACTGTTACTTCAGGACAAGAATGAAAAAAATAACTTCCTGCTTTGTAACCCCCATAGGAATATTGACTGACTATTGGGTGAGTTCATATACTAGAGGTCGATATAATTCGATACCTGGCCAAGGGACCGAAAGAATTCGTTAAAAGCGTTGCCAGGATCGATGCGTTTTACTTCAATGCGTCTTTTAAAAATGTAGTTCTTTCTAGCGTGGTCCCCGTTATCGAAGCGAGTGTCCTCCAAATTTCATCAGGGCTTCCTGCCGATGAGTTCAAGAGATTAAAGAGATAATGTTTCTTAGCAACCCTTAATTCTTTAGTGACGTAGTTTCTGTACTCCTTAAATGCTTTCAGTGCCTCCGGCGATATACTTTGCGTGAATGAGCTGTACAACCTGTCTTTTATTTATAAGCCTAAGCAGGCGCGTATCTATCCATGGCTTGCGACATTGTTCCGTGAGTTTTAACATTTTCACCGGATATCATGCATAGTATATTTTCATAAATGTTTGCATGAGAATGTCATAAGCCGCATCTGCTTTTCTTTCTTTATAAACATCATCCCAAGAAACGTTGGCAAAACAATCTCGGAAAGTAGACAAGGTAATAGCATGTATGAGCCTGTAAGAAAACGCTTCATGCGGTTTTTTGTTTTTCAACTGCAGTGGCAATCGATATAAATACAGGTAAGTGATCACTTATTGCGTATACTAAAGCGCCAGGTTTTACAGAAGACATGTGAAAGTTAGTTATGAACAATTCCAATTCTGTCTCACATGTTGCCATAACTCGCGTAGGGGACGTAATGACGTTTTGACAGAGATGGATATTTAACAGGGATTGCAATTCAAGTTTCATGTTATTCTGAGTAATCATATTTATATTTAAGTCACCACCAAGAACAAATTGATAATTGTTAATATCAACAAATTCTAACCGTGAATCTAAATACGATAAAAGCAGCAGATAATTTCCTGATGGCGGCTGGTAGCAAAGAGAAAATTACATTACTGCGTTTAACAACAATTTCGTAATGCTGATTAGTGCAACAGAATTCATAAAGAAGCTCAGAGTTAAAGAAATTTGAAACAAGCATTGAGACACCTCCGCCACGTTGATTTGTAACCAGGCAAATTATAGACGTCGTCTTCCGAAACAAACCATGTTTCCAAAAACATGAAAAACTAAATCAGCATTGCATTCTGCAAAAAAAAAAAATCTGTGAAGTTCGTCTTTCTTGTTTCTGCCAGACCTAAGGTTAAAATGTATACAACTACAGCAATTCGAACCGTGGCTTCGAATAATTGTATCTAAGTCAGATAAGTCAGACTCGGTCAAGTAAAACAGAACAGATGAATAAATATGTTAGCTGTACAACTTAACTGCTGCATAGCTTATCGAGGTTGGCCGCGCAGCGAATGACAGCGGCAGATTAATTCTCTTCCTTTCGAAGAAGCATATTTCCGTTCGCTTGCCACGCGAAGCGATAATCATTTGCACTCGCCCATTCCTTCACGCGGCGCAGCAGCTGTTTCTGTGCGGCCATGTTTCCACGGACTGAAATATTTGAGCTCATATTTCTTCAACTTTACGCTTTTCAATACATCTGTGTCGCAGAGACAGCTGTGAACATCGCACGATGATTGCGGGTACTTTGCCTTGTCTCAAAGGCAATATATGTACGGCGTCAACGTCACCCGCGGTCAGCTCTGACATGCTTACCAATTTTGCCACATAATTTATCGTTGTTAGGAGGTTTTCATTGTCACTTACTGGTATTCCATGCACTTCAACATTCAACTTCCTGCTGCGCCATTCAAGGTCGTTTATTGAAGTTCGTAGTTGCCGAATGTCGCTTGGGATTGCATCGTCCTCGAGTTTAGAGACTTTTCTTTCAAGCTAGTTATTTCTATTTCCTGGGCAATTTGACGACTCAGTATTTCATCGTATTTTTGAGACATTAGCTCAATTGAAGCCTTCAGTTTTATTTATCTCGGCAAGCTAGCAAGCATGTCTACTTTGCGAGTAAGTTCTCCCAAGAATACCGAGAGGTCGGGATCCATCGCCGGTCCTTTTCCTGCGGTTACTTTTGGCGCTCTGTACGCCGAACATCGCCACACATTGCGCCCGCTCTCCCCTTTGTCTTTATATGTTGCTTCACTGCAGCCGGAACAATCACCGAGATGATAGCCGTACTCACATTCTGAGCATTTCACGAAGCGTCCAATCTGCGGGGAGGGAGTCGTTGCAGAAAATGCATTGCCTCATCATGGCCCCACTGGCTCTATGCATAATGGAAACAGCACCAAACGACAAAGAATTTGACAACAAAAATATCGTATATCAAGCAACACGGTGACAACGCAGGTGGCGGCGCAAAAAGTACCGAGCAGAATCAGTATTTAGGCATGAACTTGAGTTTACCAACCTGCAAAGGGTAGACCAAAGATGTAAGGGGGCATCCTTTTGCCACCGCCGTCACCGCACTTCTGAGCTGGATCAGCTTGATCGCCACGAGCGCGACGAGCACAGCCGAGATGAATATAGTTTGTGACGTCAGCGTGGCAAGAAACCTTGAAGATGGTCCAGCACTTTCCGTGTTGAATTGGGCTGCACAGGTAGAATAAAGATGTGGGGGCGTCTTTCTGCCCCCGCCTGAGGTCAAGGTTTAATTTACAGCCCTCGATAGTGAGTCGAACTTCCCCAAAAAAGAGATAATCGGCTCCCAGAATTAGGCCGGCGTGCAGGTTCTCGATGACGGGAACCGCGGCCAGGAACGTGCTCCCGGCTTCAGTGTGGAGCTGAAGGTCAACCACCCTGACAGTCATCATGGTGCCACCGATGTCACGAAGGAGTGCCTCGGTCCAGGATTGCAATACGACTGGAGCGGGGCGTCGCAGCAGCGCCGTGCACTCAGCTGCAGTGCGCACAAGAGCAGTGAGTTCCCCCATGTCGTCGACGCGTACCCACAGCGTTGGAAGCGGCCGCCTTTGGTTGCGAACTGCCTGAGAGTGGGCTTGCGGGCATTACCCGTTTCGGATGCGCCATCAGGGAAAGCACCTGATGCGCAAGTTAGAGGACTCCTGTGCTTTAACGGCCGCACGCGGTCTTGCACTAGCCTGCAACTCCGTCGCACGTCGGAGAAAAGCCTGGAAATCATGTTCGACTAGCTGCACAGACATTATGACCGGGTGTGTTGAGCCATGCATACCATCGACGACTTACTGTCTGGCTACCGGAGAAGTTTAGACCAGGCCCCAAGTCTCTGGTCAAGTGTGTTGGAGCGCAAAAGAACATGGCAGCGTGTTCCGGAAAACAGTTAAACTTGAGCAACTCCCTCTCGAGACTCGGTTCCAGTGCTGCGCACCCGATGCGGGGAATCAAAGAGCTCGCCATATTCTGTAGCTGCTGAGAACGCATGACGATGACCCGAGCAAGTTCGCCGGTGTTGTCCTGCCGTCGTGGATGCCTGGACGCCGCCTACGAACGTGCCTTGATCTCGATTTCTCGATATACACAGGGTTCCCAAGAACTCGAGTCCGCTTCTCAACCACGGCAGTCGTTGACGTGGCCTTCGCGCTCTTCAATGATTAGGCACTGTGAGGCATCGGCCCCTATCGTACCAAACGTTATCCCACTCCAGACTCCCGACGGGTCAAAGGACGACGAGAACAAGGTAGTTCACTACCCTTCGGCGCCACATCTCCGATTCTCAAGGCAGCCATGGGCCGAAGGCACGGCCGTTCACACCATGATCCGCGACATCTTCCTCAGAGAAGCCCAAGCGGCCAATACAGCTGAGATTCACATCGAAGATCTTCCCGTCCGGCCAAAGTCTACCTAGCAGATGAGCAAGTGACCACTGGTTTCTGCGCAGACGCAGCTGTGCCATGTTTGGAACCAACCACCTCCCGGTGGGCAACGACAGCGCTCTTGCAGTCGCCCACCACATAGTGACCAGGAATTGCCCTTCGTTCCGCCATCCTACATGGTTGACCAGGCGGCACGCGGCGTTTCACCGAGTTCGGTAGATCCAAGTGCATTGGCGAAGCTTGAGTCGACCACGGCACCGCTGCGAATATGCACCCGGCTAGTGACAAGATCGTTTCGCTTCTTGCATAGGTTTTGCTGCTACACAGACACAATCCCATGCGTCAGTGCGGCTGGCTGCTCTTGAATACCCAGGATCTAATGGCGCGCTTTCTCAACGGCGCCCGTCCCGAAACAGCCAATTCCCGCCACCAGCGCAAGCACACACCTCCTGGTAGAGTATGCGCTCGAGCTACTGACAATGTACATTGTGTTAATTCAGCCAAGTGTTTAAAATGCTTACTGTAGTGTCCAAGCATAGCACCTTTTGCAATGTAGGAAGGCAACCCTGGTAGAGAGCAGGGGAACTTCCAAGATGGCTGCGATGTAGCAGAATTAAACCTGTATGCGACACAATCTCTCGTAATCAGTCGTATTACTCGAACTACGACACGTTACACTTACACGTTGGGCGTATCTAAATGGTTTGCAACTCAATATAGCCATAATAAAAGGAATTATTTTTTCGCCGAACATTCAAAGTGTACAAAGGACCACTTCTTTCCACAATTTTATTTATATACTGATTTACATATACTGCAGCCCCATGTAGGGCTATAGCAGGAGTGGGAACATTATACATTACTACACATTACACATTAAAAACATCATCATCAGCCTATATATATTTGTGAGACGACGACCGGGATGAAAGCAGAGCTCTTGTATTGTCACACAGCGGGAGACACTCCACGAACAACAACCCAACAAAATGATGACGATTATGAGGATGGGTATATACACATGAAGACGATGATGAACTCCACAGTTAGCGCTCACAATATATATATATATATATATATATATATATATATATATACATATATATGTCCACTGCAGGACGAAGGCCTCTTCCTGTAACCTCGAATCACCCCTGTCTTGCGCTAGCTGATTACAACTTGCGCCTGCAAATTTACCAACTTCATCACCCCTCCTAGTTTTCTGCCGTCCTCGACTGCGCTTCCCTTGTCTTGCTATCCATTCTGTAACCCTAATGGTCCACCGGTTATCCATCCTACGCATTACATGGCCTGCACAGCTTCATTTGTTTCTCTTAATGGCAACTAGAATATCGGATATCCTCGTTTGCTCTCTCATGCACACGGCTCTCTTCCTGTCTCTTTACGTTAGGCCTAACATATTTCGTTCCATAGCTCTTTGTGCGGTCCTTTACTTGTTCTTGAGCTTCTTTGTTAAGCCCCAAGTTTATGCCCCATATGTTAGCACCGGTAGAATGCAATCATTGTACACTTTCCTTTTCAGCGACAGTGGTAAGCTCCGAGTCAGGATTTCGCAATGCTTGCCGTTGCGTTTGTCATTTGTCGCAATGCTTGTCGTTTAGTGATAGCGAACGAATGTTGCCGGGTAGAAAATTCGCTAACTGTATTGTACGTGAAAGAAAAAAACGTATTTGAATGTGTTAGTACAAGCAAATATAGGTGTTATGTTCAAGGTGTGGGACCTACTGGTACAACTCCCGTTTGTAAATGTGATGTAGTTACAATCAGAAAGACCAGTGGTGGAGTTATTAATTGTGTATAAACGTTTTAATGCTTCCATGCGACAATGTGAAAGTAATAGTTGGATTTTCAGAGATTGTTGAGCCTGTGTTGGCGCGAAATTGCCGCTGTAATTTCGGCAAATGAAACGGATAGAGTTTCGTTCAACATTATGGAGCGAAATTATTTGACAGTTCTTTTAGGGAAACCAGACAACAGATGCGTATTCTAGAACAGGGCGCATTAACTTTTTATATAATAACACTTTAGTATCGCGAAAGGTCTTAGCAAAAGTGCGGCGCAAATAAACAATTTTTAGGGATGACCGGTTTATATATCGATGTGTTTAGACCAAGAGATATGTTTTTATATTGAGACACTCTTTTAAGTTGGATGCCCCCCGGAGAATAATCGAATGAGAGGGGGTTCTGTCTATTGGCAAATGACACCGCGACTCTTTTACTACAGTTGGTGCAAGGCGGTGGTGGTTATGAATGGAGTTAATAGATTCGTATAATACACAGTCATCTGCATAAAGTCCGATTTTAGTTGAGTTGCTGCGAGGCAAATCATTAACATATATGATAAATAATAGAGGGCCTAATACGGGTCCCTGAGGAACGCCTGATGTGATCTCAACAGGAGTTGATTCCACTGAGTTAAAAGAAACAAATTGACAGAGACAATAAAGAAAACTGGCTATCCAAGAAACAAAACGGGGATTATTAATATGGCGTTTAGTTTTACCAGTAGTTTAGAATGAATCACAGAATCAAAAGCTTCAGAGAAGTCAATAAAGATTGCATCCACTTGTTTACCTACGTCGAGGTTAGAAGCGAGATCATGAACAAAATCGACTAATTACGTCACTATGCTATACCCACGACGGAAACCATTCTGAGCAGATGTTAAAACGTCATTAGAGTCAAGGAATTCGATTATATGCTTGTGAATAATGTGCTCTAACATCTTGCATAACTGCTACAGGCATATTGGCCTGCAGTTGTTATCACCTGATTTATACAAAGACAGGACTTTCGCTCTTTTCCATTTAGCTGGTACTTCACCAGAGTGTAAGGATTTTCGGAAGATTACGGTAAGGTACTGGGCTGTCTATAGGGAGTATCTTACAAGGAAAGAATTCGGGATACCATCTCAAGCAGTACGGTTTTTAGTGTCGAGATTCAAGATTGTATAAGAGACCATCATAACTTATTACGATATCGCTTAGTTTATTAGATTTTGCATCGTAATTAACTTTGGAATTACATGGTTATCGAGAGTGAAAACAGATTGGAAGTACGAGTTAAAAGCATTCTAAACTACGATGGGGTTGTTAGTAACAGCGCCATTTATCTTGAAAGAGATACGGCCCGTCGCACTAGGCAAGATTGATGTCCAGAACCTGCGAGGATTTGATTTGAGTAGTATCGGAAGTTGCATTAAAAATAGAAATCGTGAGCGTTTTTAGTACGGGTACGAAGTTCCTCCTTGGCTTGTGCAAAAGGAGCGCGAAGCGGCGGATTAGATTGCTTTGGTTTACGTAGGCTACCGACAGAGCGTGACAGGTGCAAGATATCCCGGTTATTCGAAGGAAGTCTATTATTTATATTTCTTGTTTTGAATGGAACGTAGCTGTAGATGCAAGATTTCACCAACGTATCAAAGCAATCAACAAGACTTTCAACATGACTTTTGGTACTGAATGACAAAAAAATGTGGTTGATCCCTCTTATATAGGAATCGGTATAGAACACGAAAGTGAAACGTGTCTTCACAGAAGTAGTGTAATGTTTATTGCACATTGATATATAATGTCTATTGGTGTTTTGTGGCTAAAGCGCCCTTAGGCGTTGATGCACCCACGCTGACGCCTGGTGGCACGTCTCCTCCATCACGACTACCAACGTCGATGACCATGAGCAACCGTCGTGCATATGGAAGCTGCACTACGCTGCACACGCTAGCACAACGCGAAAGACGAAGCACGTAACTGACACACTAATACAACGCGCAAGACAAAGCACGTAACTGAATCGTCACCGAGTCAAATCAGCGAAATCAGCGCGTACAGCGCGTCGTAATTGCAGCCTCCGCGATCAACTTCAGAAACATTTTCAGAGCTAATTGCGGAGGCCACGCTCCGCTGTGCTGAGTACGGTGAACGCCACCTAAGTGGCGTTGGTAGTGCTTCTTGATGCCAGCGTCCCTTCGAATGCTGGCATCGAGGCGTCGTAGTGCTGAGACCACCGAAGCGTTCACTGTCGGTGCGCGTTAGTGTCATAATGCAGTACCTCTCTTTTCTGCTCGTAGGCGGCGGCACCGCCCCGAGCAAGAACGCGGGTACACGGAGGAGTGTTAGATATATAAGGCGCGTCTGTGTAGCTCTCTGCAAATGCGTTTGTGGCGCAATGGGTTAAACGCTCGGCGATCTATCGTCGCGGACCGAGAGGTCGTGGGTTCGATTTCCAAATTTTGCATGTTTGTGGAACTTTTTCTTCTGGTTTCTTTCTTTGTATTATGTTCTATGACGTATTTCCGTGACGGAAATACGTCAGTGAAGTCTTGGTGGACCCCGGCATAAAACACTTTCGTGTTAAAAATGGTCAAAGTTATCTGCCAGAGTATCAGTGGTAGACGTATGGTCAGCCTTGTCAAAATCACAAAATGTGGAATAGCTAAAGCGTTCATGTGGCATAGGGCAGTTACTCTGTACGACAACTGCATTATGGTCCGAGATTCCTCCCATGGTATCGTACTTAAAGCCTAGATGAGCAAGACTATCACTGATAAAGACCAAGTCAAGTATGGTGTTCTGCCGCGTATTATTATCATTATTATCAACTAATTGGATCAGGTTATGTGGCGAATAAAATGTGATTAGGTCTCTAAAAATAGCGGCACTAGTGGCGGAATATGTGAGCGAAGGCCAGTGAATTGCGGAAACGTAAAATTCACCAAGAACGATTAAGTTAGAACTGTCGAGGCTATGGTCATGTATGAAATGCGAAAAAATATCAGTCACTAGAGCTATCAGGGGGGCGATAAAGACCACAAATTGTTAAATTCTGTTTATGCACTAGTAACTTGTACTAAACCGATTCTACATTACAAGGACCTGGTAAAACCTTAAAGTTAAAATCGGAAAGTAAAAGCAAAGCAAGACCACCACCTTTCTTATTCTGGCGGTCACACCGGACACCAGTGTAACCGGGTGGCGTGAATTGGGAATATGAGGAGAACATGAAGAAACCAGTGAAAGAATCTGAAAACTTGTTATGCTTCTGGCATTAAGATTCAAAAGCGCAAGATTTATGGCAGAATGATTGAAATGTCAACCTAATGATGAAGATGCCCTTGGAAATATTGCGCTACAATCAAAGCCAGGAGCTATTAACTATTGAAGGCAGTGTCCCAGTTATGACGCACGTTGTCAATATATAAATGATCAAACCTTTAAAGTTTATTTCACCACAGTGTTTCAATATTTCCATTTTTTATATTCATACGTGAAGCAAAGAGGCAATGTGTGGTGTGGAATGCGGGAAAAAAGCTGCGATATAAACGTAGCTGGACGGGCCCCACATCCCAGCAATACAAGGCAGAAAATTGACAGAATTCGTAAAGTGATGTAAACAATAGGCACATAAGATAATAAAATATATAGTGAAATTGGCACACTAAGGAACATAATCATACAAAAACGAAAATGCAAAAAAATTTGCACTCCTGGAAAAAGATTTTTCAAAATCGAAAAAGTGCTGCATTTTATGCCGCTTTTTTGCAACAAAAAACAAGAGGAAAGACATCAAGTCAGTAAAAAATGATAGGACACATCCTGTCGCGAAAGAAAGGAAGCGCAGTCGCTCTAATGAAAAATTTAATTTGTTAAGTATGTGTGGGAGTGAATATTTCAGCATTTGGAGACCATAGATTGTTCGGCATCGAGGAACCTTCCAATAATCGCTCTGTCTAGTGGGTCGAGACGAGGCGCTGCGCTCTAAACATGCTGTGGAGGTAAGATTATTAATTCCTTTGTTAAACTCAGCTTTGAAAGACACTAATACACAACATTAATACATGTTATCAAATCTTAACACTTTAAATTTATTGAATGAAAACGAGGTATGTGCATTATATTCGGCATTTGCAATACAACGTAATGCATTTTTTTTGACGCGTGAGTAATTTTTGCTTAGATTGCACGGTGCCAGTGCCCCGCACCAAAAGGCCATAGCGTAGGTGTGAACAAAAAAGTGTGTTGTACGTAATTACCATCTGAGAAGTCGGTAGAAATGACTAACATCTCCTAAGCATGCCTAGTGCCGTACTTAGCTTTTTTCTTACCTGTGGGATCCCGTGTCGATTGAAGGACACATCCCAACATGAAGCATAGCGACTGTATATTGGCGTAGTAGCAGCGGCGGAGCGAGCATACCGCCGCTGCGCTCGAACGGTTCGCGAAGGAAGGTTTCCAGCTTGGCAGCTTGGGTTTATATCCACCGTCGGTGACGTAAGCCTCGGGTGACGCTGCGGTGGCGCTGTCCCTTATCGGAGGCGTGGCGCAGCATGCAGCCGTGTGACGCCGGGCTAGCAAGTGGCGAGGGGAAGGCTGCGCCGGTTTGTGCGCAGTGTGTCGCCACATCACACCCCCCTCCCCCCCGCCCCCTTTACGGTGTGTAGAGCCCTCAGGGTCTGTAGAAATCTGGGAGGCCTACCAGACGTCCAAAGCGTGTCGTGATCGGAGCGGGCTGCGACGTCGGCGGCGGCGGATGGATGCCTGTGGATGGAGTGGCGCTGCCCGGTTCGTTCACACCGATGTAGGCGGGCTTGAGCCGGTCAATCGAGGCGCGGACGTCGTTCCCGTTCAGGCGCAGAGTGAAGTTTTTGTCGTCACGATGGACGACCAGGTAGGGTCCGCTGTAGGGTGGCTGGAAAGGCCTGCGGACGGTGTCGTCACGGAGGAAAGCGTGCTTGCACAATGCTAGCTCCTTGAACACGAAAGGTGTTTACCCTTGCAGTGCTGGGCTGCAGGTGACGGGCGTACGGGGGCGATGGTGCGTCGGAACCGGGCGACGAAGTTGGTGGGATCTGACGTCGTAGTGCTGCAAGGCAGTGCAGCGAGAAATTCACCTGCGAGACGAAGTGGTTCCCCGTAGACGGGCTCCGCTGGTGTAGCGTGTATGGCCGTCTTGAAGGTGGCACGTAGACCGAGGATGACGGCTAGGATGGCCTCGAGCCAGGTTGTGTCTGGGTAGCACATAATGGCTGCTTCGAACTGTCGGTGGAAACGCTTGAGTATTCCGTTAGCGAAGGGGTGGTAACTGGTGGTGCTCAAGCCTTCAAAACCGAAGGTCAGCCCGAGGAGCCTGAAAAGGTGCGACTCGAACTGTCGTCCTTGCTCGGTGGTCACGCAGTGGGGGGCGCCGAAACGAGCAATCCAGCGGGTGAAGAAGGCCGAGGCGACGTCTTTCGCGTTGATTCCCTCGAGGGGCCATGCCTCCATCGAGTGTACCGGTCGATGGCGGTGAGGCAGTAGCGATAGGGTCCGGCCGGGGGAAAGGGTCCTATGATGTCGAGGTGGACGTGCTCAAACCGACCAGAGGGCTGAGGGAATATTCCGAGTGGTGACGTGACGTGCCTGGTGACTTTAGCGCGTTGGCATTGAATGAGGAGCGCGGCCAGGTACGACAATTCCGCTGCATGGAGGGGCAGACATAGCGGTCAGCCACGAGGCACGCACAGGCGCGTATGCCGGGATGACTGAGGTTGTGGAGCTGGTTGAAAAGACCACGGCGATGGGACAGGGGCACATAGGGCCTACTTCGTCCTGTCGACATGTCGCAACAGATTGTGGTTGTCGACCCTGGAATGGGAACTTGTGTCAGCTGTAGTGAGGACCTGCCCTTGAGACGTTCCTGCAGTTCGGCGTCCATAGTCTGAGCCTCGGCGAGGACATCCGCTGTTAACTGCACGGAGTTGATGGCTGCTACACGTGAAAGCGCGTCGGCGACCACGTTGTCTTTTCCGCTGACGTGTTGGATGTCGGTGGTGAACTGTGCAATGAACGAGAGTTGGTTCTCCTGTACAGGCGGGAGTTTGTCGCGACGTTGAGAGAAGGCGTAGGTAAGAGGCTTGTGGTCGGTATAGATGGTGCAGTTCTGTGCTTCGATAATATGGCGAAAGTGTTGCACTACTTCGTATATCGCCAGAAGTTCTCTTTAGTAGGCTGGCAAACTTGTCGGGGCGGTGGTCGTGATTTCGTCAGTGGAACTGCCGGTTGAAGGGGTCGTTTTCCGAGCTGCGAGTTTCTTGGAGAAGAACGCCAAGGGACGCCAGGTGTTGTCCACGCGTTGCATGAGGGCGGCGCCAATGGCGAAGCAAGATGCGTCCGTGAAGAGTCCCAAGGGAGCGTCTGGCACGGGATGGGTGAGAAGCGTGGCGGTGAAGAGGGCGGCTTTGCATTCTTCGAAAGATTTCGCTAACGTCGGTGTCCGCGTGACAGGTTGGTTTCCTCGTAGGCCAGCCAAAGCATCGTGGAGGGGAGCCTGGTAATCGGCTGCGTGTGGCAAGAAACGCCTGTAAAAGTTCAGTATGCCGAGGAAACAGCGAATGTCTTTAGCGGTGGTGGGTTGAGGGTAATTTTGCAGGTCCGAGATGCGTTAGGGCAAGGGCCGAGTTCCCTCAGATGAAACTTCGTGGCCGAGGAAGTGGACGACGGAAGCGCCTAGCGTGCTTTTTTGGATATTGACGAATAGACCGTGGTCATCGAGGCGTTGGAACAGCAGACAAGGTGCCTGTGGTGCTCTTCGGCGTCGCGGGAAAATACCAGTATGTCGTCCAGGTCAACGAAGCAGAAGTTGAGGCCGCGGACGACTTCGTCGATGAAGCGCTGAAAGGTTTGTCCAGCGTTCCTCAGGCCGAAGCTCATGAAGGGACACTCGAACAAGCCAAAGGGAGTGGTGATTGCTGTTTTCGGGATGTCATCCGGATTGGCGTGTATCTGTGTGTAGGCCTTCAAGTCTAGCACGGAGAACACGTGGCAGCCATGAATGCGATCGGCGAAGTACTGTATGTGGTGGACGGGGTACCTGTCCGGGATGGTGCGCGCGTTGAGGGCATGGTAGTCCCCACAGGACCGCCAGCCTTCGGTCTTCTTCAGCACAAGGTGGAGTGGCGAGGCCCATGGACTGTCAGAGCGGCGGGCGATTCCTTCGCGGAGCATGACCTCGAACTCTGCTTTGGCTATGTGCATGCGGTCCGGGGCAAGGCGACGGGCGCTGCAGAAAACCGGCGCCCTGAAGTGGTCCGGATGTAGTGCACGGTGGTGTGCTGCCCTTTTGCGTGGCAGTCCGCTGGGGCGCGTCAATCGGGGAAATTCGGTTAGGATGGCGTGGTACGGCGAATGTCTGTCAACACTGAGTACCTTGATGCTTGGCTGTTGGGCGGTCGTTCGCTGGCCTGGTGTGGAGTGTCCCGTTGTTGCGTCGATGAGGAGGTCGTTGCGGCAGTCTGGAAGGAGGTTGTAGTGGGCCAGAAAGCAGTGTTGCCAGGTTTGGCTATATATAGCCAAATTGTGCTAAGGGAAAATTTTTTTTGGCGTTGACTTCGACGAGTTGGCTATGTGGCTATATTTGGGCTACTGAAAATCTGCGACTTGGCTGTGTTTGGGCTATAAGTGTCGCCCTAATCGACGCTCCAGAGGTGGCTCTGATCGGGTAGAAGCAAATATCGAAGGCTGTACGTGTTTTAGCTGGCTGAGCCGGCCGCGTGCCTGTGCGTGTTTGCGTGCGCGAAATGATCCCCCCCCCCACTTTTCCTTGCCTCTCGGCGCTGTTGTCTGAGCCGGTGTCTTTGATCTTTGGTGCACTTAAACTTACACTCTGCTTGACCGTTAGGCACCCGATCCCCGGAGATCGGGATGAACCTGGGAGTAGTGGGTTTTTCACAGTACACTATACCAACATGGCTATGCTCAGGAAAGGAGAGCAATAACATAGGGTTGAGGCCGTCGGACGATAGTGGCGCCTACATGAAAAAAAGGGAAGCACGGGTACATGGCAGGCTCCAGTGCGCTCATGGCCATGTCTTCCGGATTAAGTATCGCGCCTGGCACACCTTTCGACCTACTCCACGTTTCTGACGCAAAGCTTTACTGCCATTTTCCTTTTCCTACTAGATGAATTTTTCTTCGTGCTTAGATTCGAGATTCATTTCGATAGGTTGGACGCAAGATCGGATCCTCCTCAGAGAGGACAATCCAAACATGGGGAAGTGGGCCAAGTATGCGAGAACATAGAAAAAAGAATGGGAGGAAGATCCCGAGCCAAAGGTGGGCTCTGGTGCCTTTACTTCTAGATGGTTTCCCCGTAACGTCATGAATGCCAATATCGAAACATGTTTGCCACGATGACATCAGTTACCACGTCACATGAACTTCACCCACCGTGTGAGCTTAGCTTGTGAGGTGTCGTGCTGCTGGCTCGATGACGCGGGTTTGATTCCCGGCCACGACGGCCACATTTCGATCAAGCCGACATGCAGGAACACCCGTGTAGTTAGATTTAGGTGTACGTTAAATAACGCGAGAGGGCCAAAATTAATCCGGAGTAACCCACTGCGTTATGCCTCCCAATCATATCGTGGTTTTGGCACCTAAAATCCCAGCGTTTAGAGTTTTAGAATAGAGGCCTCAAACGTATTGGAGCCCCAAAGAAATAGCGTCGAAGCCACTGCGCATGCGCACAATGGGAACTGTGTTTGGGTTTTGCGTCGGGCCCGCTATTTCATCGATTTAGCGGGAGCCCGAAAAGCTACCCCAAAAGCTTTCGTCAACAAACATGGTAGCGCCCATCGAAGCGAAGGCTCCAACCATTCGTGATAACGCGTGAAGTTCGTAAGCTAGAAGTGTTTGCGGTCATCGCTTTCTCCCAACATGTGTAATGAAGATTGATTCATTATACGACGATGATTCCGAATTCAGTTGTCGATTTCATGGCTCGCAGGCCTATCACGGATTGACTTGGCTGGTTGAAGGTGCGTAAAGTTGGTTACTCAAAACTAAGCGCAATAAGTGGCATGCTGCTAATAGAATAAGTTCTAAATTGTAATAAAAGGCGAGAACACGAAAGTCTAAATTGGTTTTCCTATCATAAAATAGTATATTTTGTTATAATATTTATAACAGCGTTCCTTTGACGCCGTAGTGACACTGCAAACGCAACACGCTATCCGCAAACGCAAAACGACTATTCAAAAACTCTTCATTCCTGCATGCCCCCCAACGCTAACACCTGCAAAGCTCTTTGGTGCCCCAACCTTCAGGGGCCCCTATTCTAAAACGTCATTAGCCATCAACATGGTTTGCTTTTTGAGAGCAACCAGTTTTCACAGCATTACCACTGTTATCAATTAAAAGCCGTCGCGGCTTTTACCATTTCGAGCGAGTTAGTTCGGGACGTGCTCGTCGCCGAAAACGACTGCGCACTTCTTACACTAGTGTGCCGGTTTGCGCAGTAATCTTTCAAAGCTCCGCTTACACTGTTTCAGACAGTGAGTGGTATCTGTTGTCTGTCCCTTTTCTTAACGTATGTTGTTGGCGTGCTATAGAGACCTAAGATGGCGGCCAGGTTGATGAAAATGGACACTATATAGGTAGTGTGTGTCCTAGCTAATCCGGGCCAAGCTAATTGAAAAACAAAGGCAAATAAAAGCAGGAAACAGGATAGGAAGATGAGAGAAATAACGCGAGGTATCATAGCGCGAAAGACTTGTTTTAGCTCATCAAAAAATAAGCCGTAAACACGTCGCCGTCGCAGATAGCTGGACAGCTGGACAGCTGAACTTCTACGCCGTAGGCAGAGATAGCGTGAGAGATCGATGACGCTGAACATTATTTTGTGTTCATGACAGCTAAAAAGCAGAGTTCGTAGTTAATATTACTGTAAATAACTAAATATAATAACTTAGTACTATCTGTCATAAAATAAAACCACTGATTCGCTCTCTGCAGCCATTCGCTGAAACTTAAGAGTTTCCGAGGCCAACCAAAAGTGTTCTCTGTAAGCATAATGTCGCTTTTGTTGATATAAAGGCCCGACCATCACGGCGGCACCCACATTTTGTTTCAACGGGTTGTGCAAAAAAAGGATTGGCGTAGTGGAATATGAAAATGTGTACACAACTAAAATTGCAAATAAAAATGGCTATATTTGGCTACGAAATATTATGAACTTTTTTTCTGTTTGGCTACATTTGGGCTACAACTTCTCTAGCTTTTGGCTACGCCGCCTCGTTGAACCTGGCAACGCTGCCAGAAAGTCTGAGCCGAGGATTGGCTCGGCGATGACAACGTTCCAGTGAAGGTCATGGCGTAAATTCTGAGCTGGATGCGCAGGCGGAGCGAGCCGTACGTCTTGATTGTGGAGCGGTTTGCCGCACTGAGCTCGAAAGACTTAGGCAGACGAGGACCTTGAAGATGGGCTCGCGGTTAGCAGCAAATGTCGGAACCGCTGTCGACAAGGAACCGCTGCTTCGTGATTTGGTCGGTGACGAAGATGCGACGGCCTCCGGGTTGACAGCTTGCGACCGTCTCTACGAGCTGCCGTTGGCGTTTTCCGCATGTCCCACGGAACAGGGTGGTCGACATTGCCGGGCTCTGTCCCCGAAGCGTCGGTGGTAGTTACACGGGCCGTTGTTATCAGGTTGCCGCGAGAGAGAGACAGAGAGAGAAACATTTATTGAGCTCAAAATGACGGCGTCTTCTCAGACGACGGACGGGGTGGTTCCCTGGTTTTGGGACCCATATATTGCCAGCAGCTCCTGGCCCCTAGCCGCCAGCGCAAGCTGGATCGACAGGGCGGGGCTGGACCGTAAGGTCTCCCATCGCTCATGGGGTGGGGTAGCGGGGGACGGAGGGGGGATGGGGGGTATAGGGGATTTGAGTGACATGCACTCCATCAAGATGTGTGCGAGGGTGCGTGTGTTATTTTTGCGAAATGGACAAATGTGCTCTTCGGTTTCTGGGTAGAATTTATTCATCAGGGCAGGGTGGGTAAGCGAACCCGCCTGAATGCGCCTGATGATTGTTTGTTGTTCCATGCTCAGGGTGCGGTGCGGCCCGGGGAAGGTGCGCCAATCCTCCCTATACTCGGAGGTAATCTCTTTGTACGTGAGCACCGGGTTGGTGGTGTCGGCGTCCTGCCCTGCCCGGAGTGTCATCGCTGGCGCATAGTAATCGGCTATGACGTTGCTGGCTACCGCTGTGTGGGCAGACACCCATACAAGGTCTACGGCTCGCTCGGGTGCCCTTTTCTTCGCTAATATTGCGGCTGCCTCTGAGGAGATCACCCCTTTCCTGTAGCCGCCGTAAGCTCTTTTGGAGTCGGTAACCACTACCCTGGCGCCCGGTTGGACCAGCGCCAGGGCTATGGCCACTTCCTCTGCGGTCGCTGACTCTCTGGTGTTGAGTGCAGCGCTGATTACCAACCGTTCCCCGTCGGTTACCACCACCGCTGCTTTGCTGCTGCCCTTGACGAGGGACGCATCCACGTATAGGACTCGCTCCAATCGCTGCATTTTGGAATTAATTGCCTGAGCTCTTGCTTCTCTCCTGCCATCATTTTTCTCCGGCGTCATGTTTCGGGGTAAGGGCTTGGTGGTGATTGTCGTCATCCCATCAGTTGGGATGTACCTCTTGATTGTTGCTCTCTCCTTGCGCCACCCTATCTTATCCAGCACCGCGCGGCCATGATTTGTCTGGCTCAGGCGAAGTCGCTGGTTAGACAGGTGGGCTTCTATGAGTTCGTCGACTGTGTTGTGTACCCCCATGGCTTGCAGGCGCTGGGTCGACGAATAGATGGGTAGGCCCAGGGCTTGCTTGGTGGCCTTTCTGGTCATGGTATCGAGTGTATTCTTTTGAGTCCTGTCTAGATTGAGATACGGGGCCGAATATGTTATCCTGGATGTTATGAATGCCTGTACTAGTCTGAGGGCGTCGTCTTCCCTGAGTCCTCTGTTTCTAGTTGAAACCCTGCTCAGCATGGCTAGGATCTTCTCCGCGCTGGTCTTCATCTTGGCGATGGCGGCATGTGCTTTGCCATTGTCTTGTATTAAGAGTCCGAGAATTCTACATGTGTCCGCCGGCTTGACTGTGGTGCCGTCCATTTGGATGCAGATGTCTGGTGGGGGCTGCTTGCGGGGCTTTCCTGGTTGGATTACGAGGAGTTCCGACTTTTGCGGCGCGCAGCTGAGTCCACAGGCCTTCGCGTACTCGTGCACTGTGAGTGCTGCCGCTTGGAGTGTCTCCTCCATCCAGCCGTCGGAGCCCGCTTGCTCCGTCCATATTGTAACATCGTCCGCGTACAACGCGTGTCCGATTCCTTCGATTTGGTCTAGCAATCGTGGCAGTGGGAGTAAGGCCAGATTAAACAGGATTAGTGATAACACTGCTCCCTGTGGGGTGCCCCGCTCCCCCATTCAATTGGCTCTGATCGCTCTTCACCCATTGATATTCGTGCCTTGCGTGAGGACAGAAAGTTTTTGACATATCCGAAAGTGCGCCTCCCGCACCTCGTCTCATTGAGGTTGGTGAGTATACTAGCATGAGTAACATTGTCGAACGCCCCTTTGAGATCTAAGGCGAGGATTGCCCTGGGGCTGTTTCGCGTAGCTCTTTTAATTACCAGCTCTTGAAGCTGAAGCATGACGTCCTGTGTTGATAGATGCTTGCGGAACCCAAACATCGTCTTCGGAAGTTGGTCGGAGACCTCAAGGTGTTCCTGAAGGCGACGTAGTACCATACGCTCCATCACCTTGCCAACACAGGAGGTCAGCGATATTGGCCTCATGTTTTCGATCGCGGGGGCCTTACCCAGTTTGGGAATGAATCGCACCTCAGCCTCTTTCCACCCTGGCGGGAGTTGAGAGGTTTCCCAAGCTTTATTTATATGTTCGAGCAGAGATTGTGCCGTCCTACCGCTCATGTTGGCGAGCAACCTATAGGTGATGGCGTCTCTCCCCGGAGCTCTTTTCTTGTTGCTCTCGTCAATTGCTGTCCACATCTCGGGGATCGTGAACGGCCTGTGCAGGTCTTCATTGCTGGGTCCTGTGTATTCTCGCGGGATCGGGTGTTGCCCTCGCTCCGTTTGAAAATATTGGTCTTCTAGGGCCTTCATAAGCCGGTCGCTGTCTCCGTCGTATGTGTTTAGGACCTTCGTCAGCAACCGGTTGCTTGCTGTCTTGCTGCCTGCGGTGTCTATGAGGTGCCTCAGCAGTTTCCATGTCTTGCCCACGCATAGCCGTCCCTGAAGGCCGTCGCATACCTGCAGCCAGGTCTCTTTGCTGAGCTTGGCCACGTATTCCGAAATTTCGTTGTTAAGCTCGGCTATCCGACGCGCAAGCTTCCTGTTGTGCCTTTGCCTCTTCCAGCGCTTCGTGAGCGAGTGCCTGGCCGCCCACGTGTGAGCGAGCCTGCTGTCGACGAAAGGTACCTTCGTTGTAGTTGCAATTTCTTGGGTGAATTTGTCGAGGATCTTCTTTTGTTTCTTGGCCCATGTCTTGTACGAGGTATCATGCGGGATCCCTAAGTCCGCGTCTTCGCCGTCTTGATGTGTGTATGAACGCATCTTATCCCAGTCCGTTATGCGAGATGCTCCCAGCTTAGCCCGGAAGTCTGGGCCCCGTATGGTGAGTGTGATTATGGTGTGGTCAGAGCCCAAGTCCACGTCCTCACGCTTCCACGAGATATCCAGCATTCCGCTGAGCCAGGACAGGTCTGGTGTTGTATCTCTTGAGACGCTGTTGTCTCTTGTGGCTACGCCGGGTTCGTTGAGTAGAAAAAGGTCCAAGTCTGCCATAGTCTTGACCAAAGCCTTTCGCCTCTTGGATTGAAATTTGTAACCCCATAAGGTGTGCGGCGCGTTGAAATCGCCCAAAATCAGGAGTGGCCTGTTCCCGGCCAATTTCTTCGCGTCCATCGCAACTCGATCGAATTCATAGTGTCTTTGCGATGGTCTGCAGTATACGCTCCATAACGAAAATATTATTTTTACTTCCAATTTCCTTTGCGTGTATTTCCACCAGCGTGTGCTCGCACCCTGCTTGTGCAGTAAGGTGTTTTGTAGCTGCTATGTGATTCTCCACTAGGATCGCCGTACCCATTTTGGTTGGGTCGGTGTATGTAACGTATCCCGGAATTTTTGGGACTCCCCTTGTCTCTTGTAAAACAAGAATGGCCGGCCTAGTTTCAACCTGATTCATGTGGAGTGCCAATTCCATGTCTTTGTATCTTATTCCTCGGCAGTCCCATTGAAAAATGGTCGTGAGCTCTTTGCGGCCCATTTTATTAGTCCTTCTATTTCTACTTTGCGTCAATGCCCTCGTTGGCGGCTGTCTCCAGGCGTTCCTTCCTCATTGAGATGGCCTTCTTGATCCTACTCATTCGTTCCTTCCTTAACAATGTGGGTTTCATTCTGATCTCGATGGCCGCCACTCGTGCCCCATACTTTTCGTGTTTAGTCTCGAGCGTGTTAAGTCGATCTTTCATGCGTTTCATTGCCGCTTGAATGATCGTTTCGCCATACGTGAGTTGTTTCTGTTCTTCAACGGTTGAATGCGTAGCCGTTTCGCTAGTCTGAGCCGTTTGGCAAGTCTGAGCCTCTTCAGACTCCATGGCTTCCTGCCTCTGCGGTGCCTGTGTTTTGCTAGAAGTCGGAGGGGGTGACCTTCTACGAGGCATTTTCCGCGGGGCCTCCGCCGCAGCGTTTTTTTCTGCCTGGTCGTTTGCCGTCCCTTGGTCTGCCTTTGCGACCAATTGATCTATTTTGCTCACGAGACCCTTAATTTGGGCGTCGTATCTTCTGTTCTTCCGACAGCTACAGGCGGCGGATAAGTGCAGTCTTCAGGCGTTCATAGAGGTTGGCCGTTGGTGGGTTGGCAAGGATATCCCGGACCTCGTTGGCATAACGTGCGTCCAGGTGGGCGACGACGTAATCGTAGCGGGTCTGGTCCTGCGTGATGCGCGCCAGGGAGAACTGGGCCTCGACCTGGGCGAACCAGACCTCGGGCGAGTCCACCGGAAACGGCGGAAGCTTGATGGCGACGCGCCAGGTGTCGTATGAGGCAGCGTGCGGGATGCCTTCTGTAGGAGCTGTGACGTCCTCAGCGGAGCCGGCAGGCACGGCCTCGGTTGTGGACGCGTTGCGAGAATGCTGCTGTTGCTGGGTCTGCAGATCCTGTTGAAGTTGTTGCACTTGCTGGCGAAGAGCGGTGAGGACTTCTGATTCAGCCATGGCGGTGCGGTTTGTTCGGTTTCCGGGTCACCAGATGTGGGATGCCGCGTCGATGGAAGGACGCATCCCAACATGAAACATAACGACTGTTTATTAGCGTAGTAGCAGCGGCGGGGCGAGCATACCGCCACTACGCTCGAATGGTTAGCGAAGGAAGAAGGTTTCGAGCTTGGCAGCTTGGGTTTATATCCACCGTCGGTGACGTAAGCCTCCGGTGACGCTGCGGTGGCGCTGTCCCTTATCGGAGGCGTGGCGCAGCATGCAGCCGTGTCACCCCGGGCTAGCAAGTGGCGAGGCGGAGGCTGCGCCGGTTTGTGCGCAGTGTGTCGCCACAACCATTTCACAATGGGAATCCCATAACATATGCTCGTGAAAAACTATCCCCAATGCTTTAGCTGTCGAAGAAAAATCAATTGCAGAATCATTTAGCTATAGTTTTGAAGTATCTGTGTACGTTGTTCCCTTCGATCAAAACAGAATGGCTTTGGTTTTAAGCAGTTTATTTGTAGGGAGTTTACGGTCGACCATGCATACAAGTCGCCTAGTGTCTCGTTTGCTGCTGAAATAAGGTCATTTACGTCCACACCTATGAAAAACAAGCAAGTGTCATCCGCATATATGTCATATTGGATTGTCTGGTTTATGTTAAGAATGTCGTTGACATAAGTAATAAAAAGTAGCGGCCCCAATATACTACCTTGAGATACACCTTGAGCAACATTTTGCAAAGATGATTGTTCTGTTTTCATGCTTACACAATGTAGCCTATTGCTGAAATAACTGGTAATTAAATTTTCAGTGCAGTGCCTCGAGTGCTGTAATAGGTTAACTTTTGTAAAAGGGTATCGTGATTTATCCGGTCAAAGGCTTTAGAGAAGTCAACAAATATACCTAGTGTAAGTATCCTGTCCTCTATATTGCCTAATATAATTTCTTTTTGCCGTAGGAATGCTACCTCTGTCGACAGCCCTGACCTAAAACCGTACTGAGCCGGCGAAATTACCGAGTATTTTGTAAAGAAGTTCGATAATCTTATAAATATTACTTTTTCCATGGGTTTTGAAAACAATGGTAGAACGGATATGGGCCTATTGTTTTCCTAATCATTTTTGTCTCCTCCCTTGAACAGGACTGTAACTTTTGCATGCTTCATACATTGTGGGAAAATACCTGTGCCTAAAATGAGGTTATAAATGTATGTTAAAGGGACGACGAATATATCTGTAACAAAACAAATTGGAGCCATCTTTAAACCGTCAATATGTTCCGATTGACCTTTCTGTAGCTTTCTGAAAACACACATAACCTCATATTCATCCGTTGGGGAAAGATTAACCGACGAAGCTACTTTTGCGGACATGTGTTGTAGTGCAGTGGTGTCACTGACGCTTTCTACCAATGATGTAAGGTGATTATTAAATATATCAGCCAATGCTTTGTCCCTGTATGTTCGATCACCTTCAGTTATTTCTTCTACACCAAAATTAGCTTTGTGTAATGCGGTAATTAAATTTAACTCGCTCCACATCTCCTTAAACCCTGCAACGCACTCAAACATGCAAGAATAATAAATGCGTTTTGCTTTTTTCATTAGCTTGGTTAAATTATTAGTATACTTCCTAAACGAATCCAATGTGTCTGGATCACGATTTTTCAAGAATAGTTTATGCATGCTATTTTTTTCTAATTAATCATTTTAACAACTTTATTTCTTTATTTTCACCTGTTTATTTCTTTGTAGGAAAAACATCGCTTACACATACGGGAAATTATCTCCATAAAATTGTCATATGCAGCGTTTGCTGATGAAAACGAGAGCACTGCTTCCCAACTAGTTCTGGAGATTTCGTCTCGAAAATGCGAGAGAGAGTTTTCAGTTATGTTCTGGCACAGAAATTTATTGGTTGGCTTTGATTCAATATGACACTTATCAATAACTAGATATATCGGCAAACGATCACTAATTGCAATGTCGATTGTGCCAGAAAAGAGGCTTTCACATAGTAAATTTGTAATAAAAAGGTCCAATAACGTGGCGAAAAAGTTGCTGAAATGCTAGTTGGTTCCAGTACCACATTTGACAACAAGTACGAATCAAGAAGCATAGAAAATTCCGCCTGTTGTAATGTATTAGAAAACATAGGTCACCACTTAGAACTAAATTGTACTGATGTATATTAATGTCACAAAAGAGCGCGTATTGCAAGCAAGCGTCGCTTGTCACGCAAGCCAGCAAAAGAACACGCCGGCTCCGCGCCAACTTCAACAGAGGGGAAGAGCGCATACGCCTCAAACAACAACGCGAACAACGGTGCCTGGACGTCTAGAAGAGCCTCGAAGAAGCGACGTTAACCGGAGAGAGAGAGAGAGCACACGCGCGTGCCGAGACACCTCACCAAGCGAGTCGAACGAGATAACTACAGCGTGAGCGTGCGCCAACAGCACGAGTCATCACCCCCCCCCCCCCTTGACTACTCTCCGGCGGCGGCGGCCGAAGGTGCGAGAAAAGACGAGCAGATTCCCAAGGTTTGGCCATGCTACGAGATCACGACTCCGATAGGAAAGTTCGAGAACGCCTGTGGAAGCTATATAACCGCCGTGCGAGAATCGTTTAGGGGAGTTCATGAGTTCAGTCCGCACCGGTGAAGTGATGTAACATGAAGACCGAGCGTCAGCGGAAGAAGGGGATTCCCCGGTAAGCTAGTCAATGAGTTCATCGAGCGTCTGCATTTCCGGAACAAGTTCCTTCTTCGAGATTTGCCCCCGAGCTACGCCGAGATCGTCTGACTCGAAGACCAACGCGGGTGAATACGATTGGACACTTAGTGTTCCTTTTCATTTTGTACTTTACGTGTTGGACTCTTAGTGCTTGTCGTGAGTTAGTTTCTTGCGTCTGTTAATACCCATCTGATTTGTATTGTGCTGTGCCTAAGTGTGCAAGTGTGGGTGTAACTGCCTTGTGTGAAGAATATATTTTGTTGTGTTTCTACAACTCCGGGCTCTCACTTGGTCTTTGGACAACAACCGGCGTTCGCTGGCGCACCAGAGGGCCCACACTTAATTGTCCTTGCTTTCGTGGGATTATTTTCGGAAGCTGATAAGTGGGCTTTGGAATTTGGTCCGGCGTCTGCGCCTCGTTCACGGGGTCGGTGACAATTAACATCAGAGAATATCGCGTCTAGCGGCTGGAAAACCCCATTTAAATTTCCGTCAGGTGGACGCTACACCACAGCGAAAAGAAACTTTCCGCATTTCAAACATATTATCTCGACATCTGACGTGCATAAAGATTGGTGATCAATAATAATAGAAACTTTATTGTAATGGAAAATAAATTAAGGAGGGGTGGTCGGAGCCTCTCAGTCCAGGGCCCCACTGGCCTCTGCCGCCTGCCTGACCTGGCTAATTAAAGACTTTTGTCTTGCCAGGTCGGAGCGGGCGAGCTGTGCCTCCCACTGCTCCATTGTGTCACTGGTATTTGGTCTATGAGGGTGCTTAGCGCACTCCCAAGTTACATGAATTAGGGTAGGTATGCCACCGCACCAAGGACAGTTGGCCCTATAACGAGTGGGATACATGGCGTTTAGCAATTTTAAATGGGGGAATACCCCAGTCTGTATTTTACGCCAATCGGCGGCCTCTTCCCCGCTAAGTTGTGGGTGAGGCGGCGGGTATTTTCTGCGCACTCCGCGCTGATGAGCAAGCATGTCTTTGGCATTTAAATTGGTAGGATTTTGTGAGCGATAGTGCGAGTGATTGGGTTTAGAAGAGGACGCCGTCGTTCGGTTAGTAAACCCTCGAGCTAACGCGTTAGCCTTTTCGTTCCCCTGTACCCCCGCGTGGCCCGGGCACCAGAGTAGGCGATGACGGTGGTTGAAGGATTTGGGGATTATCGCGAGGCTAGCCGCAGTCACGTGCCCCTTATGAAACATGCGACACGTCTCCTGCGAGTCCGTGACAACGACCGAGTCCCTTTGCGAACGCTCCGCATGAGCGAGTGCGATCGCCACTGCTAATATTTCGGCCGAGGTGGGGGATCCCGCCGTGGCCGATGCGGTTATTTGCTGCTGGCAGATCACGTTCACCACTGCCAGTGCGTACCTGCTTTGATAGCTCTGCCCGGTCGCCTCTGCATACACAGCTGCGTTCGTGTAGTACGTGTTGTACCTATGGTTATTAGAGTACGTTGATTGAATGTGTCTTGCGCGTGCTTTGCGCCATTCTTTGTTGTACTCGGGATGAATATTCTTTGGAATTGGGGCTACTGTAATTTTGGATCAAACCGAAGGATGGAGAGGCACGGCCTGTTCGGTGAGATACATGGGGTATGCTGGGATATTGAGTCTAGCCAATATTGCGCTACCAGTTTTTGTGAAGCTGAGGCGTTCCCTCTGCCGCATCATAGTGGCTGTATCGGCATCTAAGTGCCGAGTGAAACGCCGGGACAGCAGTAGAAGAGTGAACGACGTTGTTTATTGAATGCGGTTAATATACTACTGCAGGGAGAGGGAAAAGGGGGTGTGTTCGTTGATAAAGACATGGGTGTTGGTTTGGCTTCCATCAACAACAACTTGTGCGCATGCAGAAGCGCGCACACGTGCGGACACGATACATCTTCCTTCCTCAAAGAATGTTGATAGAAGGTGGTTCACCGCGTGCCTATTTGTTTAAAGTTAGCATCATACGCTAGCCGCTGGGGTGGTCTTGGCTGTCGCTGGAACCTCCTAAGTGCCACGGGTGGTGGGCTTTGTTCTGTTGCTCCATCTGTGCGACCGGCTTCTGATGACGCCGTCGAGGAAACTTGCTCGTCGTCTGGTTCGTCGTCAGTGTCGCTGAATGAGACCTCTGGACTAGGGTTTTCCTTTGTTGCGAGAAGATGGCGTCTATTTCGCCGTATTGTCTTCTTGTTCTCCGTTCGAACGAAGAAGGACCGTGGACCTGCTTGCGCAATTACGGTGGCTTTCGGTGACCATGCTTTTCCTCTCACACGCACGACATCGTCACGTTCGAGGGGCGGCAGTGGTCGATGGTTTCGAATGGTCTGGTTGTGTTTCTTCACCTGAATGGCCGGATGATGCGTGAAGCCTGGGAGCAGGGTGCGTAAACGTCTTCCCTGCAGTAACTCGCCTGGAGATCGTCCGTCTTCCAAAGGGCTTGCTCTATAATTTAACAGACCTAGCCAGAAATCTTCGTTGGCTTCCGTAGTCTTTTTAAGGACCCTTTTCACAACCTGTACACCTTTCTCCGCTAATCCTTTTGAGCACGGATATCGCGGACTTGAAGTCACATGCTCGAAGTCGTACCGTGCGGTAAACTGGGCAAACTCATGACTGGCAAACTGTGGCCCGTTGTCGGTGCATAACTGCAACGGGAGGCCATATCTCGCAAACATGGCACGGAATGCATCGACGACGGAAGTTGTCGACAGGTCACGAAGCTCGTCCACATCTGGAAAATTAGAAGTGGCGTCATAAACACACAGGTAGTGCTTCCCGCCATACTCAAAAATATCAGCTCCACCGCGGTACCACATTTGTGTAGGTGTATTCCTCAACATGAGTGGCTCGGCTGGTTGACTGTAGGCATGTCGCTGACAGACAGCGCACTTTTGTACAAGATATTCAATATCAGAGTTGATGTTAGGCCAGTAGACCAACTGTCTCGCTCTTGCCTTACATTTTCCTATGCCAAGATGCCCTTCATGAATTCTTTTTAGCATTTCTGCTCGCATTTTTGCGGGAATTACCACCTTCATTCCCTTGAGAAGTATGCCGTTGACCACTGACAACTCTGACTTCATAGAAGCTAATGGCCCTTCCACAGTTTCTCCTTGCGTAACCTTTTGCAACACTACTTTTAGATATGGATCAGACGCCGTCTCACGTGCCAGGCGTCCAGACGTCCTCTCAGAAACGAGTGATGATACCATGCTGACAGCATGAAGGTCCACGTCTGTAGTGTCCACTGGAGTGCCGTCTCCAGGACCAGGGGATCGTGACAGCATGTCCGCCAGGTTCAACTGTTTACCAGGAACAAAAGTGAGTACGTAATCGTAACGTAACAGCCTAAGGAAGAATCGCTGCACACGTGGGGGAATTTCTGATATCGCCTTTTTTGCTATGTCGATAAGAGGACGATGATCGCTTTCGAGTGTCACTGAACGGCCATAAACGAAATGGTGAAATCTTTCGCAGCCGAACACTAATGCGAGCGCTTCTTTTTCTATTTGAGAGTACCGCTGCTCGGACGCTGTCAGGGCTTTCGAAGCATTGGCTACTGGCCTCCAATCATCATGTAGCTGCAATAAAGCTGAACCTACGCCGTCTTGCGATGCATCCGATGTAACCTTCGTGGCCCTGTTTGGGTCAAAGATTGCCAACAAAGGGGCTGCGCTCAATGACTTGCATACGTCACGCCATTCATTTTCGTGTGCGGGCGTCCATTCAAATTGCACATCGTGTTTCAAAAGCGAGCGCAAAAGCGCTGTTCGCTGCGTCAGGCTGGGGACATACTTGGAAAAATAGTTAATAACACCGAGCATCCTCTGCACAGCTTGCTTGTTTTGTGGTGTCGGTAAGTCGTATACGCTGGCAAGTAGTGACGAATCTGGCTTGATGCCTTTACTGCTGATTATGTCGCCTAGAAACTTAATCTCTTGTACGGCGAACATGCACTTCGCAGGGTTGAATGTTAGTCCCGCCAACTCAGCTGCTTTCAGTGTGTCTCGCAGGCGCTGGTCATGCTCTTCTCTTGTTCCCCATACAAGCACATCGTCAACATACACGCGGACGCCTGGGAGATCATCAAATATTTCGTTCAGCGCTTTCTGGAATACCTCACTGGCGGATGCTATGCCGAAGGGTAGCCGAATCCCACTTCTTACACCATGTATCGGCATCTAAGTGCCGAGTGAAACGCCGGGACAGCAGTAGAAGAGTGAACAACGTTGTTTATTGAATGCGGTTAATATACTACTGCAGGGAGAAGGAAAAGGGGGGGGGGTGTTCGTTGATAAAGACATGGGTGTTGGTTTGGCTTCCATCAACAACAACTTGTGCGCATGCAGAAGCGCGCACACGTGCGGACACGATACAGTGGCCTGCCTCAGTTCGTCGAAAGTATTGTGCACTCCCAAAGCTAACATTCGCTCCGTGGAAGTACATTTAGGCAGGCCCAGAGCAGCTTTGAAAGCGGTTCAGATTATTGTGTTGGCCTGCCTTTCCTCCTCCCTGTTCAGGATTTGGTACGGTAAGCCATACGTTATTCGACTAACCACTAAGGCCTGTACGAGCCTTAGGGTATCGTCTTCTCGCATTCCCACTTTTCGATACGTCAGGCGACGTATCATTTGACCTATGTTGTGGGTTGTGGATTTTAGGGATTTGAGCGTCTGTACTGCTCTCCCGTCGCTCTGCAGCCACAAACCCAGGACTCGCATCCTGGGTACCTCTCAGACTGATTGACCCTCAACTACGATGTTAATGGATCCTCTGGGTTTATAGCCTTTTGCGTGTATCCGGATGACCTCAGATTTTTCGGGCGCGCACTTCAGGCAGCTCCATCTGGAAAATTTCCCTACCGCTAATACTGCGCTTTGGAGCGTATATTCCTTATCCCCTAGTAAACCTCTACTCGTCCACAGCGTGATGTCGTCCACGTAGAGCGTGTAACCTAGGTCGGGTATCCTATTCAGATCGCGCGCGAGACGACACGTCGCCATGTTGAAGAGCAGAGGAGATATTATCGCTCCTTGAGGTGTTCCTTTGTTAGGCATTTTAAATAAATCCGATGTGATTTGGCCAATACTGATGCTTGCCTCGCGGTTGGAAAGAAACGCTCTTAAGTAATTGTATGTGCGCTCACCACAACCCGCGAGTTCGAGTTCCTCCAATATTGCGGCGTGAGAGACGTTGTCGAAGGCACCTTTGAGGTCTAGTGCTAAGACTAATCTCTCGTCGCCGTACGGTATATTAGTTATAATTTCGCCTCTAAGTAGGAGGAACGCGTCCTGGCAAGATAAACCCCTGCAAAATCCTATCATGGATTCCGGGAACCAGCTCCGCTCTTCCAGGTATCGCTGCAATCTGCTATGGATCACCCTTTCATACAGCTTACCCAGGCAGGACGTCAGCAATACCGGCCGGAGCGTATCGATGGAGGGATTCTTTTTTGGTTTGGGGATCATGATTATTTTAGGCAATTTCCACTCTTGGGGCAAGTCTCCCTTGGCCCAGTATTCGCTATTAAAAACCTTTGTTATTTTCCCTAGGGCTACCGAATCCATGTTTCGAATCATTGAATTTGTGATCGAGTCTGGGCCCGGTGCCGAGTTTTTAACAAGCCGTTCATACTTAATCCCTTGTCTAATAAACATACATACGCCTCCACCTCTTCTAAGCGATCGGTTAAGAAAACTCCATTATAACCTTCTAGATGCATGTCATCATTAGCCGAAAACCACGTTTCTGTCAACATAATAACAGAAAAAGAGAAGCCGAACTCACTAAGAAACATAGAGAATTCATCCTGTTTGCCACGTGCTCACTGCATATTAAGATAAATAAAAGTTAGAGGTGAATCACATTTCTCGACCTTTTCATACCTTAACACTGACGGACTAATGCTACAAGCGCTCATTTCGATGCTGAAAGGTCAACAGGAAATTGTGCATTGTAAGTGCTTCTTTTGTGGAACACAACCTGCCCGTCTCTCTGCTTTTCTGGACTTTTCACTGGTTTTGTGGGGCCTGCCGCCCCACATCTCGCGGTGATGTCTGTGCAACCTCCCGAGGCCCCGTCCGGTTCCGGTTCATCAACGGGAATCGCTTCGAGGAAGCGCGGAAATACATGCAGCGACAGCGAGGACACTGAACTGTACTCCGCATCTGCTGACGAGTGATCGCAAGGCGGCTTTGAACCTGTCTTGCACCGTAAAGCCAAGCGAAGGATCGTCAATGAATCTTCGGTGTCAAGTTCGTTCACCGTAAAAACTGCACCTCAACGATGGCCTCATACCGTCCTGTTTGTGCCAGAGCACTCGACAGACAATCTGCGCGTCCTCAACAGGGAAGCACTGTCTTTGTTTCTTGATAACACTGTACCAAACGAGATCAAGGATGTGAGGATAAACACGCGGAAAAACATCTTAGCCGTCGACGTGATGACCACGAGTGCGCTGAGCCCTCTGCAGCGTATAACGCAGCTGGGCAACATAAGGGTTCGATCCATTGTCCCAGCGGATGGTACCATCATTGCAGGAGTCATTTATGACATTGACATTGAGATCCCTGACACAGACCTTCCAGTGCTCATAAAACCAGCAAGTGATAGCAACGTTATTGTGCACGTTGGCCGTCTTGGCAAGACACGTTGTGTGAAATTAACGTTCAAGGGTGATTGCCTTCCTTCCTACGTGAAGGTTGGCCACTTCCGCCACCCGGTTCGACCATTTGTTTCAAAACCGCTGCAATGTTATAACTGCCAGAGGATCGGCCATGTGAAGGGCGTTTGCACGAATTAAGCCACATGACCCCGATGCGTTGAGCCACACTCAGAACAAAACTGTAATGCGACTGTTTTGAAGTGCCCTAACTGTCAAGGCGCTCACAGTGCTTCATCCAAAGACTGCCCCAAGATTAGGAAGGAATGTTTCGTGCTCAAACAAATGGTTCGGGACAGTTCCACCAACAAGGAGGCCGCTGAAACAGTGCGACGTAGACGCCGCTGCCGCCGACGGTCCTCACGTAGGACTGCGCCAGCTTCGAAAAATGCGTTACCTCTTCCAGTAACAAAGTCACCTGCAGTTCCCAGCGCAGCAAACGCTGACACAGGACGACAGAAAAGTACGAGACGTCTCTCTACAGATGAATGGCCACCGCTTCCAAGTACACGACCTATTGATAAGCAGCAGCAAGTGCCTCATCCAGTACAGCAAGCTGCTCCATCGTATGAGGTGCGACATACAGATCAGCAAGTGGTATCGCTACTGCGATCCTTAATGAATGCCATTCGCGTGTTGCTGAGCAACATGCACACAACGTCAGCCAAAAGTGCACTGCAAGTACTGGACACACTAAGTCCGGTGCTGGCAGCCCTTGAGTAAATCATGGCTCACCAGCAGCTGTCTTTTCGAGAGGAGGTCCGAAAAGCAGCAATCTTCCAGTGGAATGCCCGGGGACTACGATCGCGCATCACCGATTTCCGACGGTTCGTGTACGCAAACAGGTTTCCCATCATCATCATCTGTGAGCCGAATTTATCGAACTCAATCAGGCTATCCGGTTATGAATCATTTATGTCATCAACTAGTGGTGAAAAAAGCAAGGTTATGGTGTTTATTCGCCGTGACCTCACTTACATTCTTCAACCTGTGCCATCTCATGACGATAACCAATACGTATGCTTCACAGTAAAGAAGAAAAGACTTACCGTCACTGTTGTTGGTGCGTACCTATCACCATCAAGTAGATTTGACTCCAAAAGATTACGAGATATCCTGTCAGCAACGCCTGATCCATGGATTATCATCGGGGACTTCAACGCACATCATACAATCTGGGAAAGTACGAAAATCAACGCGAAAGGCAGAGCCTTGGTATCATTCGCCTCCGACAGCGAGCTCTGGGTTTTAAATGACGGCAGTCCTACTTTTTTACGCGGCTGCACATACAGCAGCTGTCTTGACTTGGCATTCGTATCACGAAGTCTAGTCAGGCGTACAAGATGGTTTACGGACATTGAAACGCACGGGAGTGACCATATTCCCACATATGTCAATATCAGAGGACTGTCGTCGTCGAAATCAAGTGATACCATCCGAAGAGTGGACTGGCCCAAATTCCAGGCTGTTATTGAAGACCAATGTCAAGGTAATTTATTACATAATTTGGAAGAAATAATCAAAACCACAGTGCAAGACAGTACACGTACTCTAATGCGCTCTTCGAAATTCACTGAATTTGACGTAGAATTAGAGCGACTTCGAGCTATACGGCGACGTGCCGAACGTAGATACCGACGCACGAAGTCAATGGACGATCTACGGACCGCTAGACGGCTACAAAAGAAGATCCAGCGCCGGTTAGATAAGCTAGAGTCACAACGCTGGACTGCTTTCTGTGAATCGTTGGACCCTCGCAAGCCCCTATCGCACTTATGGAGGACGGTGCGAGGGCTCAGGACGCCACCCGTACAACAGTCTCCATTCAAGGCTCTGGCCCTCTTCCAACAACGACCAGATATTGATGTCGCAGAAGACTTCTGTGCCAGATTATCCGGGCAGCACACAGCTTCCAACAACTTCTCACGTTTCAGCAGCTTGCCGCCACCACGTGACCCCCGCATGGATCTTCCATTTTCAATCCATGAACTCAAGGCGGTGCTAGCTTTGTGCAGACACACGTCGTCACCCGGACCTGACGGAATTTCTTACAGAGCTCTGTGTCATCTGGGTGAGCGGGCGAGGAGTGTTCTTCTTGAAATCTATAATGAATCCTGGCGAGCTGGCACACTTCCCACAAGCTGGAAGACTAGTCGCATAGTTCCGCTACTGAAGGCTGGAAAGTCTCCGTTGGAGCATTCTTCGTATCGTCCGATTGCATTGGCGAGCTTCGTGGGAAAAGTGATGGAGCGGATGATCCTCGGACGCTTGGAGTGGTACTTGGAATACTACAACGTCTACCCAGATGCCATGGCAGGATTCCGACGCGGCCGCTCGTCGATTGATAATGTCGTCGACCTGGTTACCTCTGTTCAGCACCAAAAAGGGTGTAAACGTCTGTGCGCTTCTTTGTTCCTCGACGTCAAAGGTGCGTACGACAACGTTACAAATGAATCTATCCTCGCCGCTCTCGAAGAGATAGGCCTCGGTGGTCGATGTTCCGATGGATTCATAGCTATCTCGCTATGCGATCTTTCTTTGTGAGCACCGAGGACGGCCGCACTTCTTTGCATTACACCTACTGTGGCGTCCCCCAAGGTGGCGTACTCAGCCCTACGTTGTTTGACCTTACGCTGATTGGTCTCCTTCATCACCTTCCAAACACAGTTAAATTATCAATGTACGCGGATGACATATGCGTTTGGGCGTCCGGAGTTACACGCCTACAGCTGCGTGCCAGGCTCTAAAAAGCTGCCACTCAGACTGCACACTATCTCCGAAATCAAGGCCTGGAGATTTCATCTGACAAATGTGCACTTGTGGCATTTACGCGTAAGCCTATGACGCATTACAGTGTGCTAATCAATGGTCAGATGATACCATTTGTACGGTCATATATATTCCTGGGTGTCATAATTGACAGAGACGTTTCATGGAGCCCCCATGTATTGTACATGAAAAAAACGGTTGACAGGCGTCTGTCACCTTTTGAAATTCTTCGCTGGAAAGACCTGGGGAATGTCGACAAGCACTATGCTTCGATTATATAGAGTACTTTTTCTCGGCTTCTTGCGGTACAGCTTGCCAGCATTGACTAACGCAAGTACAACAAGCCTAAGTACTATACAAAGTGTGCAGGCCCAGGCGCTCCGGATTTGTCTAGGTCTTCCTCGAAGTGCGTCAACGGCGGCAACTATTGCAATCGCCAGAGACCACCTCATAAAGACCCACATCGCAGTTGAAGCAATACGAATGCACGTAAGGCACCTTGTACGGACTCCTTGCCACCATCTAGCCTCTCTACCTGCGGAGAGACCACACGCCTCCTTCTGCCGAATGGTATCCGCACATCGTGAGGCTATACCATCTTGCTTCACACCTGCCGCGAGACCTTCCACTCCTCCTTGGTGCCTCATTCAGCCAACGATCATCCTGACAGTACCTGGCGTCCGGAAAAAAGCAGATATGTCATCGCCGGCTCTTAAACAGCTTACCTTACTCCTATTATATGAAAAGTACCGGAATTACACCCACATATACACCGACGGTTCCGTCTTGCAGAACAGCTCTACCGCCGCTGTCGTTATTCCAGAAAAAGAGACCACTATCAAGATGAAAACATCTCACTTGACAACGTCGACGGCAGCAGAACTGGCAGTGCTTCGAGTCGCACTGCATTTTATTAATGATGAACCAGCACACAAATGGTCCGTTTTCTGCGACTCGAAGACGGCACTGCAGAGTTTACTGTCAGCCTTACGGCGCGGTCCACAGGAACAACTGGTTTTCGAAATCACAGAGGCCATACACCACCTGACTGAAAAAGGACACGAAATAATCTTTCAGTGGCTGCCAAGTCACTGTGGAATTAATGGCAATGAACGTGCCGATCAAGCTGCTCATTCAGATCATGAACAAGACAACCGCCTATCGATCCCGCTGTCTAGGACAGATGCTGCAAGGATGCTCCGCCTGCTTGCACGCCAATGCACTTCATCAGACTGGAATAAACCACATTTTATGCACGCCCGATTATACACCTTGGATCCAACTTTAAGCCTTAGACTTCCAACAAGACTTGCCCGAAGAGATGCGACCCTTCTGTGTAGGCTATGATTGGGCGTCGCGTTCACCAATGCCTACGCGTTCCGCATAGGGATGGCCGACAGTGCAGCATGTGACAATTGTGGAGACGCGGAAACGATTCGTCATGTTCTTTGTCAGTGCCCACAATACAGTGTGCAGAGACAATCGCTCTCCGTCGTGCTGAACCAGTTGGATGACCAGCCGTTATCGGAAGAAACAATTCTGCAACATCGACGCGACTCAACATCGCATCAGAAGGCCGTGCAAGCGCTCCTGCGGTTCCTGAAGTCCACTGGCCTGTGTGAACGTCTGTGACTGGAACGCCTCCTTTGTTACCAATGCCTGTGTTTTTTTTCTGTTTTTTTTCGCTCTCTCTCTCTCTCTCTTTGCACTCTCTCCAACCCCTTTATCCCCCACCCCAGTGTAGGGTAGCAAACCGGAAACTGACTTCTGGTTAACCTCCCTGCCTTTCCTCTCTCGCTTGCTCTCTCTCTCTCTGTGCATTGTAAAATCCGAGTTTATTCCGATAGAAATTTTGCGTTCGAACAACAGTTCAACGACAAAAGCTGCGGCAACTATCCCTATCCAACAAATTTTACAACCACGAACACGATAGGCTGCACAAATGAAAAATTGTAACCAAAACAAGCTACAAAACCTCGAGTCCTGGTGCATTCTAAGACAATAGAAGTAAGTGAAATGAATTGTTCCCAAAAAATAACTTATACGCCGAAACGTTTTTACATGATAAAGCAAAGATTTCATGAACCAACAGACACGAAATTCCACGAGCATGCGTGGTACTTGACCTACATGGCAACAGAAAATAAGCATGAAATAAACCACCGATGTTTTCTTTTCCAGCAGTGCCGTAATATTTCTGCCTACAACACGAACCGCCTCTTTCGTTGCACCGATTTCAGAAAGGACTGATCATTTTGTTTACCTCATCACTGTTTTCAATTTTGATCTTTGGTGCGTTATCAGTCTGCCGCGCAAAGATTTTTCCATCGCGCACCCAGACAAACTTCCAACCGGTCTCGCGCTTGCGCGCCGTAGCTTGACCAAGAAGTCGTTTCAACTCTGGGCACAGATGTTCATTTACGAACACCGGTGACTGAGAGTCAATGCCGAGATCAGAACACTTCAGGCTTACTGCGCGCGCATTCATCAAAAAGCTATCCCGCCTTTGTCTCTGCTCGTACTGCACAACCACGTTTTTTTTTTTTTTTTTGCTTGGATTGCGTGCCGTTGGAACTCTGTGCTCGTCCGATATCAGTCGCAACAAACGGAACGCCCACTTATTTTTGCAATTTTTATGCCCATTTCAACTAGGTCTTCGGAGGACTTGTACGGAATGCCTTTGATTTCGACATTTGTCCTCCGGAAATACTGCTCAGCCCGAAGTATTCTGTTCCCATGGTCATTTACCTGCCGTGCGAGATCAGAGCACTGTGCCTTAAATTCATCATTTGAGGCTCTCAGGGCTTGGTTTTCATTCCTAATTTCTTCATACTCCTTGTTTTCTCTAGCCAAAAAGCTTTAATACCCCTTATTTCCTTGCGAAAGTCTCGCTCGATTGTGTCCTTGAAATCGTTCAACTCCGCCCTAAGTTCACGCTTCAACTCATCAAAAAGTGACCTGATCTCCTTTGACATCCTTAAAACAATTAGCTATGCCAAAGACACAAACTGATACAAATGGCACCAATGACAGCAGCCGCAAGAACAATGAAAATCAAGAAATTAACTGATTCCCAACCTGCGCAAAACATGCGCAGAGTCCGTGAGCACACGTGAAGCCCGCTGCCGCCCTTGCTGCCAAGTGAAAAGAGCAGACAAGGTAGATATACCTGGTAGCGAAGCTTCCATAGAAGCCCATACGTTCAAAACATGGTTGCTTACCGGCGGTTCATGGGGCTTAGCGCCATCTGTGTGAGGAGGGAACACTTCCGGCGGAAGAAAAAATAATTTGACGTCATATCCGTCAAAAACAGAAGTGACGTCATTTTGTACTTATAGGCGCTAAATTTGTTTTCGGAGGCCTGCCATTAGAGCTGTATATTCAAATGCCCCGCCATTCGACTTCATGGGCGTTCCGAGTTTTCAGCGCGAAAAGCGTTGCCGGAAAAGATCAGCCGTACGGGTGTCGAAATCGCATCGCTGCACAGAACATACTTTCTTTGGAGGCCGACGAACACTTTGGGCGTAGATTGCGTAGAGTGCTTGTCCTTTCGTCGGACGCCAAGCCCGTCGGCCAGCGCTGTTGCACGAAAACAACTAAAGTAAACAAGTATCTGACGGTCGCAACTCACTACTTTTGACTGCACAGGCTAAGAAACAATAAAACTACCCGCGTCACCTAATTCAGACAAACGTCGACATGCAACACAACACATGTGACGGGGGCGTATTGTAACAGGTGACCTTTAGAGTGCCCTTTTCCACGCACTCCAAGAGTTGCATGGCATTGCAAGTGATAGCGGCGTCAACGCCCGCCGCTATCGATGGGCGCTCTCACGGTGGGCCTTGAAAAAAGGTACATATTGATAATGATCTAGTAAAATACAGTTGTATCTTTTCTCGCCATGCATATATAAAATGAATTAGGAATTTTATTTTCACTGAATGAATCTAACTGCGTCTCGCTTTAATTTAAAAACGCTTTTTTTCTTTCCCAGTGTTTATTCCCTCCAAACATAGTCGCGCTTCATTCGCTGCTCCCATAACCACCCTTGCTGATGTCGGTGACAATTGGTTCTGAACCGCTTTTCGCCCGAAGCTTCGCGACCTATGTGGATCGACCTTGGAGCAGACGGTGTGCTCGGTGCTTTTGTAGGGTCCGCACAGATGACGAGCCAGTGGGGCAGAAGCGGCAGTGTCGCAGTCAAATTTCCGTAGCTTGAAAGATTATGCTAACGTAGGAACCGCCGCTTTCCAATCCATCGCGATCAAGTCCAAAACGGTAGCAAAGCCACCAGAGCCGGTTTGTTGGATAAGGTATCAGCAAGTGCCTGCGTAAAAGATGCGCAGAGTGTATGAGCACACGTGAAGCCTGCGGCCGCCCTTGCTGCCAAGTGAGCCAACCTCATTTTAATAACCGAGCCGTTATTCCGCTGCTCAACCGAAGTGTATTGTAGCTTTTTGCGAACTGCGCGCACTCTGACCGAAAAATGTTTGGAAAGTTTCATGGCGGTATTTTTCCGCTTATGACCGTTTTTCAGCACTACTAGCTTATCGCTGAAATCAAGCAACTTTATAATGATGGGGCGAGAACGCCCAGGGCGCCTTCTGCCTAACCTATCGAAGCGTTCAGTACGCGGACAGTCAAGGGAAAGCCTTTTGAACAGCTTCGCAACCTTGGAGTGCAGTGTGTCGCGATTCCCGTCGCTATCTTCTGCTATACCATGAAAAATTATGTTATTTCTGCGTGAGCGGTTTTCAAGATCATCATATTTGGCAGTTAGTTCAGTAACAGTGCGCTTTAGGCAAACCGCCTCAGAACGAAGGTGATCGAATCTTCATCAGATAGTGCCTTCGAACATGAGTTTTCGATAGCAGCCACACGCAATTCCGAAGCATTGAAACGTGTATTCACAGCTTTCTTTCATGTCGGATATATCTTGGGGATATATTTTTCTGACAAGTAACAAAACCGGAAAGAGCCTTCACAAGAGAAGGGTTATCACAACAGGACATTGCCAACTCGACCGAGGTCTCAAGAGCGTTGAGAAAGCTTTCTTGGGACTAATCAGGTTTGCCAGTTTTAAACGCCGGTTTCTCTCAAAGTCACCGCTTAGGATGAGACGACTAAGGTAGTCGACGACATAAGAAAACTCGCACATGAGTCCACTACGCAAATAACTCTGTGGGCAACACAACTACAGCAGCAATCGATTATCGGATCGGATACAGTACGAGTTGTCCAGTGCCTTCTTGCTTGTACAGTACTTCTTGCTTGTCCTTCTTGATTGTACAGTACCTGTGCAAGCAAGAAGAGGCCCTTAGGAAACATGCTGAAGTTGCTGCTGCTGCATTGCCCACTGCCGGGGCACTCGAACGGCGGAGCATTTATGTTGCTGATGCTTGACGTCACCAATATGATGGCGTCACTTGTCGCTGTTGCAGTGGTCGGAGCATCCACGGGAGCGCGCTGAATAAAGGTGGATACACACGCGAGAGCAAAATCCCGCCTTCTCCGCGGCCAAACAGTCACGTGATCACTTGAATCCGGCGCAGCCGAGTTATGTCGCATTCCCACAGCCGGAGCACCGTTTGCGGAATCCGCGTGCTTACTCTCGCCTCCAACGCTTATTAGCAGCTGCGCGTTTGAATGCGCGCCGTGCTCTATATTCCATAGCGCTGTGAATCCCTCAACAAGAGAAAAAAAATTGCGATTGCCTCGTCACTTAGCGTTTTCTTGTGCACCTCACTCATATTGAGGTCACGCAGGCTGCGCGGTCTGAGTAAATAGAAATGCGCGCGCAACCATGACTCGCCTTTCTCGCTGCACCACAGCAAAACCACGTGTGTTCACTACTGCACAACAACACACGTGGCTTTAAGCCGACAACACGCCATCGTAGCCACGCCAATATGTCCAATGTTGACAGATTTGACGCTGACTACGCTAAATTGACGTCAGACGACCGCCAAACGGACGGATGGAAATACCGGCGAGCATTTTCAATCCGGGCCGCGAGCGGAGGAGGCCGGACTAGGCGAAGGCGGCACGTTTTGATGACGCGCGCGTCACGTGATACGCCATCCGCTGCGAAAATTCCTCCTCCGTCCGGTCGTGTGAATGCACCTTAACCAGAGAAGGAAGAACGTGCGCAGAGAATTCACGCCGATCATCCGCCTGGACGATAGGGCTGAACCAAAACGAACTGCTGGCAATCACCACGTGTTCGACCGGTGCAGGGTGCGCCATGATCCGGAGACGAACGGCCAGCGAAGAAATCCGGGAGCTGTGGAAGCACGAAGAAGCGTTTAGGCAACGTTCTCAAGCTGCGGCTTTGCCCACTGGCTCTCAGTGGGACCCTCATAATGTTCTAGAACTAACTGCTTTTAAAACTGTTGGTTTATGGTTAACGGGAGATGATGGCTGCACATGTCACAAATGTGTGCCTTAACACGTCACAAATTATTGGTCGAACATTTCCCAAGTCTGGATATCGCCTCAACAACACTGACGTCAAGTCATATGCCCCATCGAATAGCTATAAAGGCACCCGACGAGCTGTGCTTCAGCAGTGGGCGAGGCGGCAGCAATCCCGGCAACATGCTGAGCAGTCCTTTTTGCTTCATGCTACAGGTTAGCAGATATATGACAACCCGTGGTTATAGATCAGATAACCGGTTTTTGCTGATGTTTCCCATCCACTGTGTTTTAATTATTTTTTGTCTAGTATACTTAGTCCATTATTCAGAGGTCTTCTGGTTTGCGGAGTCGTAGAAGAAAATCCAGGTCCAGCAGAAAAGGATCTTTTGCTAGAACTGTTAAATGGGCAAAGTAAAATTCTTTCAATTATACAGGACATACAGGTAACACAAAATGAAATGCAAAGGAATCTATCAAAATTAACAGAAAGAACTGATGGTATCGAGCGGAGGTTGGGTGGTTTAAGTGTGCTGAACTCTAAAGTAGACAGCATCGAAACAACAATAACGAACTTGGAGGAACAACTCGCTAACATTAGTGAACATGTTAATGACCTAGAAAATAGAAGCAGAAGAAATAACCTAATAATTTAGGGCTTACATGAACCTAGAGTTGAGCCATCAGAAGACTTAGAACGTAAAGTAAAAGATGAAGTCTTTAATGAAAAACGAGGCATTAACGTAACCGGCATCGAAATGTGTCACAGACTCGGAAGAAAAAGCGAAAATAAAACCCATCCAGTGACTCTAAAATTTCTTGACTACGGAGAAAAAAATTCCCTGCTTAGAGCATCGCATAAACTGAAAGGTATCGAACTGTCACTACCTGAAGACTTTTCGAGGCGAGTAGGAGAAACACGGAGGCTTTTATGGGAGAGTTCTACGGAAAGGCAGGAAAACGTGAAAGTAAAGCTGCTTTACGATAAGTTGAGCATCGACGGGACTTTCTTTGGTTGGGATGCTGAAAAAAGATCCTGTTATAAGTCGAAGAAATCAGGTCCTCAAAAGTGACAGACTAAGCGCAAGCGTGGCCCTTTAGGAATACTTAATGTAAATTGTAGCAGCGTTATAAACAAGCGTACAGATTTAGAGGGAATTCTTCCCAGATTCAGAAACCCAGATGTCGTTGTCTTGACGGTTCATCATCATCATCATCATCATCAGCCTATATTTATGTCCACTGCAGGACGAAGGCCTCTCCCTGCGATCTCCAATTACCCCTGTCTTGCGCTTGCGTATTCCAACTTGCGCCTGCGAATTTCCTAACCTCATCATCCCACCTGACTTTCTGCCGTCCTCGACTGCGCTTCCCTTCTCTTGGTATCCATTCTGTAACCCTAATGGTCCACCGGTTATCCATCCTACGCATTACATGGCCTGCCCAGCTCCATTTCTTCCGCTTAATGTCAACTAGAATATCGTCTACCCCCGTTTGTTCTCTGATCCACACCGCTCTCTTCCTGTCTCTTAACGTTACTCCTAAGATTTTTCGTTCCATTGCTCTTTGTGCGGTCCTTAACTTGTTCTCGAGCTTCTTTGTTAACCTCCAAGTTTCTGCCCCGTATGTTAGCACCGGTAGAATGCAATGATTGTACACTTTTCTTTTCAATGACAGTGGTAAGCTCCCAGTCAGGATTTGGCAATGCCTGCCGTATGCGCTCCAACCCAATTTTATTCTTCTGTAAATTTCTTTCTCATGATCAGGGTCCCCTGTGAGTAATTGACCTAGATAAACATATTCCTTTACAGACTCTAGAGGCTGACTGGCGATCCTGAATTCTTGTTCCCTTGCCAGGCTATTGAACATTATCTTTGTCTTCTGCATATTCATCTTCAACCCAATTCTTGCACTTTCTCGATGAAGGTCCTCAATCATTTGTTGTAATTCCTCTCCATTGTTGCTCAATAGGACAATGTCATCTGCAAACCGAAGGTTGCTGAGATGTTCGCCATCGATCCTCACTCCTAATCCTTCCCAGTCTAAGAGCTTGAATACTTCTTCTAAGCATGCAGTGAATAGCATTGGGGAGATTGTGTCTCCTTGCCTGACCCCTTTCTTGATAGGTATCTTTCTACTTTTCTTGTGGAGAACCAAGGTAGCTGTGGAATCCTTGTAGATATTTGCCAAGATATTCACGTATGCCTCCTCCACTCCTTGATTACGCAATGCCTCTATGACTGCTGATATCTCTACTGAATCGAATGCCTTTTCATAATCTATGAAAGCCATATAGAGAGGTTGATCGTACTCCGCAGATTTCTCGATTACCTGATTGATGGTATGGATATGGTCCATCGTAGAATATCCCTTCCTGAAGCCAGCCTGTTCTCTTGGTTGACTGAAGTCAAGTGTTGTCCTGATTCTATTGGAAATTATCTTGGTGAATATTTTATACAATACTGAAAGCAAGCTAATGGGTCTGTAATTCTTCAATTCTTTAACGTCTCCCTTCTTATGGATAAGTATAATGTTGGCGTTCTTCCAGCTCTCTGGTACACTTGAAGTTGTGAGGCATTGCGTATAAAGGGCCGCAAGCTTTTCAAGCATGATATCTCCTCCATCTTTGATTAAATCTACTGTTATTCCATCTTCTCCAGGCGCTTTTCCCCTGGTCATGTCTTTCAAGGCCCTTCTAACTTCATCGCTAGTTATAGAAGGAGTTTCTGTATCCGGTTCATCACTATTTCGAATGGAAGAGGCTTGGCTGTTTTGGCTACTGTACAGATCAGTATAGAATTCTTCTGCTGCTTTTACTATGTCATCGAAATTGCTGATGATATTACCATGCTTATCTTTCAGTGCATACATCTTGCCTTGTCCTATGCCTAGTTTTCTTCTTACTGATTTCATGCTGCGTCCATATTTTACGGCTTCCTCAATTTTTCCCACGTTATAATTTCGAATATCCCTTACTTTCTTCTTGTTGATCAGTTTTGACAGTTCAGCGAATTCTATCTCATCTCTTGAGTTGGACACTTTCATGTTTTGTCGTTTCTTTATTAGGTCCTTTGTTTCTTGGGAGAGCTTCCCTACAGGTTGCTTTGGTGCCTTACCTCCCACTTCAATTGCTGCTTCTGAGATCAGCCTAGTTACGGTTTCATTCATTAGCTCTATGTTATCTTCATCTTCCTGTTCTAAAGCTGCATATTTGTTTGCGAGCACCAGCCTGAATTGGTCTGCTTTTACCCTTACTGCCTCTAGGTTGGCCTGTTTCCTCTTGACTAATTTCACTCTCTCTCTCTTCAAATTGAGAGAAATCCTAGACCTCACTAACCTATGGTCACTGCACTTAACCTTACCTAACACTTCTACATCTTGCACTATGCTTGGATCGGCTGAGAGTATGAAATCTATTTCATTCCTTGTTTCTCCATTAGGGCTTTTCCAGGTCCACTTCCTGTTGCTGCGCTTCCTGAAGAAGGTATTCATTATTCGGAGCCTATTCCTTTCCGCGAATTCTACTAACATCTCTCCTCTTGCATTCCTAGAATCGATGCCGTAGTTGCCAATGGCTTGCTCACCAACTTGCTTTTTCCCCACTTTTGCATTGAAGTCGCCCATGACTAAAGTATACTGAGTTTGCACCTTTCTCATTGCTAGTTCAACATCTTCATAAAACTGTTCTATTTCTTCATCATCGTGACTAGAGGTTGGGGCATAGGCTTGTACTAGCTTCATTTTGTACCTCCTATTCAGCTTTATTACGACGACTGCTACCCTTTCATTAATGCTGTAGAATTCATCAATGTTGCCCGCTACGTTGTTATGCACCAGAAATCCTACCCCGGATTCTTTCTTATCTGGAAGACCTCTGTAGCAGAGGACGTGGCCGTTAGTCAGTACTGTGTAAGCCTCACCAGTTCTTCTAACCTCGCTAAGGCCAATAATATCCCAGGAAATGCCTGATAATTCTTCAAATAGTCCTGCTAAGCTAGCCTCACTCGAGAGGGTGCGCGTGTTGAACGTTGCCAGGTTCAGTTTCCATTGGCGGCCTGCCTTGACCCAGAGATTCTTAGCACCCTCTGCCGCGTAGCAGGTCTGACCGCCGCCTTGGTCAGGTGCTCCGCAGCCACTGGGAACTGAGGGCCATGGGTTAATTGTCGGAGTCATGAGGGAGGTAGTGGCCGAATACTGCACCAGGGAGGCCAATTCCTGTTCTGGTGAGGGAGTGACTTTGATGAAGCTTAGTGGGCCTGCCTAGTTTGGTTGCACCTGAACTAGTATAGCCCCACTAGCTCTCGGCAATATGTTTTTTTTTTTCTTTGCCGGTGTCAGGCACCACTCCATGCCTGAAAATGTAGTGGAATGGAGCAGGATTCGAACTTACGACCTTCAGATTTGAAGTCGGGTGTTCTACCTCTACTCCACGCCACCACTCTCTTGACGGTTAAATGAAGAAATATACGATAGCGAGTTCATTCCACTTGGGTATAGCGCATTCAGAAAGGACAGGGGTGGAAGCGTAGCCATCCGTTTCAAGGATAAGCTCTTAAAAATACCTGACTTATTGGATGTTGAATGCATTTTTTTGCAAGGCATACCATGAAAATGTTCAATATGTCATAGCTGTTCTGTATAGAACTCTTAATTCTGGTGTTGAAGTTTTGGATTCATTGAAGCTATACATGAGCGAGCATGTGAAAGCCGGTGACTGCAATATTCTCTCTGGAGATTTTAACTTGCCAAACATTGATTGGGAAACGATGTCGCTCAAAAGTGATAACGACAGCTTAGGGTAAGGCCATGCTAGACATTGCCTTTTCTTTTAATTTATTACAGTTAGTGGATACCTGTACTAGAATACACGGTAATTCTGAAACAATTCTGGACCTCTTCTTTGTAAGTGGGACCATAGGTAGTCAAACTAAGTGCCATGTATTTCCCGGTATATCGGATCAAGAGGCTGTGTTATTGACAATAAACAATACGAATTTGAAAGACAGCTGTAATGCTGTCCGTTTCTGCAACTTCTGCCGAGCTGATGATGTCCATATTATAGACACATTTTCGTTTTACTTAGATTCATTTTCAGAAAATGTTGTAGACGTTCAGGGAATATGGGAACGCTTTAAGTGTATTGTTAATGATTGCATTGAAAAATATGCACCAACTAATGTTAAGACAAGAAAAAAGAATCCCTGCATTTCTCGGTAGACGCTCAGATTGAAAAAGCAGTTCAAGAGGTTAAAAAATGAAGGTAAAAAATCACGCAGTGTTTCTCCAGATCAACGGCAGAAAGCTATCACTCTTTCATTTAAACTTCGGATCCATCTACTGATAAACAACGTTACTATGGAGAATCATTGCCTAAATTTATCACGGCGTCTTCCGAGAGTTTTTGGCAGGAGGTGTCACCGAAACATTACCAATGCGATGTACTTGAAGTTAATGGTATTCACTTGAGTGATGAAGAAAAAATTGCTAACCTTATTTAATGAACACTTTCACTCTGTTTTTACTTGTGATTATGGTGTCTTACCTGTTCTTGAGAATTTTTTGCCCCCAATATCTCATGTCTCTCTAAGAGAACAGGGTATATTCCACATGGTTTTAAAACTTCATGAAAAGAAAAGTTCAGGCCCAGACGATATACCCAACACTTTCCTAAAAAGGTATGCCAAACGGGTTTCGAAATGCTTGAACATTGTGTTTTTACGTTCCCTAGAAGAAGGTCAACTCCCGAATGACTGGAGAACAGCCTGAGTAATACCACTTCATAAACAGGGTGCCAATCAGTGTATAAAGAACTACCGTCCGGTATCGTTAACCTCTAGGACCTGCAAATTATTGAGCGCATAATACATAAACATATCGTGGATTGCTTAGATACGCACAACATCTTAACAGAATGCCAGCATGGATTTCGGAAAGGGTACTCAACTTGTACGGAGCTAGTTGCCAGCATCCATGATTTTGCCGTATCTGTAAATAGCGTAAAACAAATTGATGCAATTTTTATGAACTTTTTGAAAGCGTTAGACAAGGTATCACATAGTAAACTGCTATTTAAATTACATAATATGCTTAGAAACTCGCAAATTGTTAATGGTATTTCAGCGTACTTCAACAATCACCACCAGTTTGTTGCATTTAAAGGCCATCGATCTAACCAATTAGCAGTGAAATCAGGTGTCCCGCAGGGCTAGGCTGTAGGGCCCCTCCTTTTTCTTAAGCATATAAAGACAGACTTATGTAAAAGATGTATCAGTCAAAATTGTACGCGAACGATTGCGTTCCATACACGGAGCTTGATGATCAATCGGGTCAGGCATTGCTAAACAATGATTTTCAGCGTGTTGCTTCATGGTGTAAGAGGTGGCAGGTGTGTATAAACTTCGACAAGACTGTTTTTATGCGGATCACTCGAAAAAAGGGGCCCTTAACGTTTTCGTACAATTTTAACAATGTGCTTCTGTCTGAGGTGTCCTAATGCAAGTATCTTGGGCTATGGATTTCAAACAATCTTAGGTGGAATAAACATATTCATTACGTTACAGCTAATGCTTACAGGAATTTATTCTTTTTAAGAAGAATGTTAAGTCTGGCTACCCCTGCTGTAAGCACATTACCATACAAATCCATTGTCCTCCCATTTTAGACTATGCTGCTATAATATAGGACACCTATACAAAAGGTAATATTCTGAAACTAGACAATTTCATTTATAACAGATATTTTATAACAGTTTGCTACGCAGATCAGTGACTGAACTACAAGCTCGCTCTAACCTAACCCCGTTATCCAATAGAAACCGCTCATCGCGTCTAAAATTTGTATATAAATTAGTTAAGGGGCACTATAACGTCGACGTTAGCGAATGGATTGCATTTTCTTCTGGTTATTCAATGCGCGAGAGACATGAACTAACAATAACACCTTTTCGTTCTCATAATGACTCTTTCAAGTATTCATTTTTTCCACGAACAGTAAGAGACTGGAGTAACCTCAGCAGCTGCATCGTTCAAGCAGACTCTTAGTCAGTTTTTTCATCCATTCTTGATGGCTGAAACACAATTGGCTATATTTATAGTGACTTTCTATATGCTATCTGCGTTGAATGTTCCTCTGTTTCATTTGCACATTTGATAAATGCTTTAATTTTTAGATTTTGTAGTGTTCTTTCTTGACTGTGACCTATGCATGTACATATATTTTGTTTGCCATCATGCTGTATTTTTTTCATGTATTGTATCCCACCCTGGTAAAACCCCGGTGGGCATTCAGTACCAATAAATAACAAAAATAAATGAAATAAAACAATGCCTCACAACTACTAATATATTGGATTCGAGAGCGTTTATTGTCCAGGCTTCTGAGGCATCTATTCATAAACACTCTACTGAACTGCTGAATTATATGACTGACGCCCTGACGCGTCAGTTAATCCTCGCCGCTCTATCAGTCATCAGACAATGCCAGGATGGGCATGCCGTCTACAAAGGAAAAAAAAAAGAAACGAAAATGAAGCCCTGTCCAGAAAGTTCCGGAGACCGTATATATTCTTCGTTCCACGGCCGCGTTCTGCACTCCACTCACGTATGAGCTCTCGGGTTCAGCTTTTATCCGCTTTTTCGTGAGAAAAACGACCTCCACAGCTGCGCTAACAGAGTCCGCCTGCTACGCTAGCATTAGAGACGAAGAACTCCGCTGCTCTTGTAATTTTCCCTCAAATAATTTTTTTGTTGAGCATAATAGAGTAAACGCCAAGGAGAATGTGGAGACTCGGCGACGATGCTATTAAACATCTTACTGAAAGGAGGAACCAGCCTGGTGTCCACATATACATCGACGTAAGTGAATTTCCTCATTTCATTTTCTGTTGCTGCGGATAGCCGTACGAGGCATCGTGCGCTGTACCCGTTTCGCCCCGGTATGAACGACGCTAGGTGAACCTCGTAGAACTTTCTTTGCAAGTCTTGCATCACATTACGTGCGGGTGCAACCCATCAAAACATAATGTTCGTCCTCGGATCTTCGCATATTTTTTTGTGTTTAAAGAGATGGGGAACGTTTGGCGTCACCAATTTGTGTTACAGCTGTATGTTGACTTATGTTGGCTGTGGGGCAATGTTATATATCTATTGCTTTGTGGGTAACATTAAAATTTTTTTGGCGAGCAGTCTTCCATGGAGTTAAAATAATCGCGAAGCTGCTACACAGCTACAACGGCACAGTGAAGTGAATATGAATGAGAATTTTCATTGAAAGAAACAATAAGATGACAGGTAAACACTAAAGTGAAGCAACGACAAAGCATAGAATGATCCAGGTGGAATAGAACCGACAGGGACAAAAAGCAAAACGCAGGTCGCCGTAGCTACACTAGAACATATATTTAGAACAAAATTAATTCAACACTGTTTCGTCGAGGGTGGCGACATGGGCTTGTGGGTCGGTGTAAAGATAATTACGAGGACGTTCTTCACACTTGGTTGTAGTGCCGCGCGATGAGGAAAGGACGCAAGAAAAGCAGACGAATTCGTGATCAAAACCCAAACTACATTTATGATAAGAAAAACCAAACTATACCAGGACATAACGTTAAGGCACATGGTATGACAGACGTACAAGACTAGAAGTGGTAAGGTTGCCGTGAGTTCTAGAAACAAAACAGTTCAAAAGAGCTCACGTTACGGTAGACATAAGACGAGAGGTTGCCGAAGTGAGGGGCGATGAGGTCACGACGCTGAACACAGGCCTCGATGTTCGACGGTGAGGAGAAGATGGCTCTTGGCACATCGGGGACGACCGCTCAGCGGTCACCCTGCATCGCAGCCGCAGTGCAGGTTGCCGGAATGGTCAACCTGCCCAGCGGACAGCTCGCGCGCGAGTCGCAGTGCTCGGCGCATATGCGGCCATTAGCCAGGCCACGAACGGTGCTCCGCTGAACAGCTGACCGAGGAAATGCCTTGCCCGCGATCCGCAATGCTCGAGGCAAGTTTTAGCACATCAGGGCTAGCCACCTTCTGAGATGATTTACTCGTTCTGGCGAACGCCTAGGCCAAGGAAAACGGTAGGGCGACAGTTCCATGGACGGCCACGTCCTTGGAGCCTTGATTGTCGGCGTTCAAAACGTCGGCCTACTGTCTTCCGCCTCTATCTGACTAGGTGCGTCTCCCGCCACGAAGCATTTCGTCACGTGTTTTCTAATGGTGGACCAATCGTAGCACGACGCATCTTGGGAATAAAACAGGGCCATCGCTGATTTGATGAGATCACTTACATGCGTGGTCCAATGGCAAAAGAAGCCGTGCGCACTTCGCCGTCGTCGGCATCGTTTTCTTTCATTCATCACAGTCGGTCATCAGCAAATAGTATCTGGATAGCGCAGCAAAACGCGGACACAATAAGAAACGAAGACTTCTTCTTCTTTTCTGCGGTTTTACGTGCCAAAACCAGTTCTGATTATGAGGCACGCCGTAGTGGAGGGCTCCGGATGAATTTTGACCACCTGGGGTTCTTTAACGTGCACTACAACGCAAGCACACGGGAGTTTTTGCATTTTGTCCCCATCGGAATGCGACCGCCGCGGCCGGGATTCGATCCCGCGACCTCGTGCTCAGCAGCGCAACGCCTTAGCTGACTGGGCCACTGCGGCGGGGCTTCTCGGCCTTTTGGCTAAGATCAAAGTGAAGACGAAGACAAACGCTAACTATCAACAATGAAATTTGTTTGCGGGATCGGTGGTACTTAGAGACCGCAAACTCACATGCACAGCGATATGAACAGACATGTACACAGGTACAGCCAACGACACAACTTTACGGACCGCCGGATCTCAGAAAACGCTCGGTTCCCGAGCAGCCTGTAGCAGCAGCCAGTAAAACTGTATACGGCAATTTTGTTAGCATATTCTAATACCAGGCTGCGTTGTGAGGCTGCGGGGGTATTCATGTCTTTCACACATTTCATGATCCGTAATATTTTGTCGCGGATTCTACATGTCGCCATATGTACCTTGTGCACAAGTGCAAAGTGTATCAGGGGACGTGTTTCTTGCTTTTCATTGCAAAACGTCTACTCGTCGCATTCTTCTAGATGACACGGCTATTAAAGAGTGGGATAAGTGCGAGTGTGCGAGATTAATAATAGAAACTGAGCAACACCTCCAGGCAGCTGACCAATGCATCAGCAAGCCGTCACTATCAGTGTCCGCGAGATAGTTAAACTATTCGCGCGTGCCATGAAAGCTGATCGCACATGCAATGTATCATTTAGGTTTTCTATGTGTTTTTCTGATGTACCGATTTCGGAGTGTTTTGATGCCATCGTGTACGTACCTCCAAAGTTGATATCGCTGTGCACGTGGTTTTTGTGTGTCTATAAGTGCTACCGATTCCGGAAATAAATTTCGGTATTGATAGCACTTGTCTTTGTCTTGGTATCTTCTTGTGTCCGTGTTTTGCTGCGCTATACAGATACCATTGCATGTTGTTTCGTCCCTACAAGAAAAAAATGCTTTACAAACCGAGGAACCAAGTCAGTTCCTTGTTGGAAAGTAGGCAGGGCAAGATGTGCCTGGAAGCATAGAGAAGCACAACGACTCGGATACAGGCAGCCATCGACGGTCGTACACCGCACGTCAATCCGACTGCAGTGCCATAGTAGCGACGCGCGCTGGTAACGACTAGCAGGATACTCTAATATAAGGTGCTAAAGTGCCTCGCCGGAACTACAAGACGTACACGACAATGTCTCCGCCCGCCCTTGTCGGTATAAACTGTCGCACACCGAATAGAGGCGATGATTACGCCAAGTAATGATGGTCTAGAACTACGAGGCAAGCCTCCACCACGAACATGGGGAGGAAACCATTCATTTTGAACGCTGCTCTGACTTCTGTCTTGAAGAGGTCGCGACGAATTGACAGATGAGTGTCGTGAAGCGTAAACATTTCCCGGCAGTCACATTTGTTGTGAGCAAAAGTGCACGCCTCTGTCTGGTAGAAAAGCCTAAGCGGGCTCGATATGAATGTTCACATCCATTTGACATGTGCCACAGGGATGTCAGAATAACAAGAACGGCGCCTCTCCAGCGCCTTATCCAATCCCAACGCTGTATACAAGAGCGATTGGCCTCATCAAACATTCCATGTGCACGGGCGTACCTCGGGAGCCACGCTTCTCCTACCGTGACTAGTCTTTGACTAAGGGCGTGAATATCGGAACATAGAGGTATGCTTGTCTTGTACACTGCTAACGTGGAAAAAAGGAACTGACACTTGTGATGTGATTTGTGAGCAACTCTCCTCCGTCGAGCCTAGGCAAACATTCGCGCTGAAGCAGCATGCGCGTGACTGGCGTGCAGGTCACTGGGTGGCTTAACTTTCAGAACGCTCTCAGAATCGACAAAGTACATGTAGTATTTATTTTTATGCAGTAGGTCATTATAACATTACTTAAACTTTGGAGACGTGGGCTGAGCTTTACCCAAGCGAAAAAGTTTTTATGAGCGAACCACGTTGGTGGCGGAAAAGTTTTCGTTGACTGTGACGTTGTTGAGCTGCTGTTGCGGACACAGTGACGCTACTTTCTCTTTCATGTTCAAGTATATTTGCTGACAATAGTTGAGCACCTAGGAGGTGAAAAGGTACCTAAGCAACGAACCCGTTAATAGGAATCAATAATAAATCTGCCAAGAGCTACAGTATTTTCGTGAGGTAACATTCCGTCATTTGTCTGCGAGGTTTGCTTGCGGTACGAAATCCGCAAATGATTTCTTTTTTTTTTCATTTCGTTTCTTTACCTTAAAGGGGGTATTACATAAGGGGTGGGTGTACATAAATCACAAATAAGCTATTCAATATTGCCATAACAGGTATTCAGACACTTTGGCAGAAAAAGATGATGGACAGGTGATAGTGACAATATTGTTAGGAAGGCCGTTCCAGTCTTTGGCTGCACGAGAAAAGAAAGATGCTGAAAAATTACCAGTCCTGAGACGTGTAAGAGAAACTTGCAGTTGATGACCAGTGCGACGAGATATATATGCGGGTGGGGTGATGTAACGAGCACTATTAAGTGAAGAATAGAAAAGCTTGTGGAATAGACAATGTGTTGCTATTCGTCGGCGGAGAGATAAAGTTCGCAACTCAGATTCCGCTTTGAGGGCGGTAACACGGACTTCGTGCGAATAAGATGAGTGCATGAATCTGGCGGCACGATTTTGTACTGCTTCAAGTTCATCTACGAGGCATACTTGATGCGCTGACCATATGGATGACAGATACTCTACTTTCGAGCGGATAAGTGATTTATAGGCTAGTCATATAACCTGTTTGGGCGCGTGACGAAGGTGACGTTTCAGGAAACCGAGAACTCTATTTGCCGATGATATGACGTTTGTAACATGTGCATGCCATGTCAGATCATTGGAGAAAGTAACGCCTAAGTGTTTGAGATATATTACTGGTAGCATAGGTTGGATAGCAATTGCGTACGGGAATGTAACGGTACACTTTTGGCGGGTGATGGAAAGCAGTTTACATTTGGTCAGGTTAAGGGTCATTAGTCAGCGGTGGCACCATTCCTGGACATGGTCTAGATCATGCTGAAGTTTTTCTGCGTCGCAATGGTTAGAAACTGGTCGGTAAATTACGCAATCGTTAGCGCACATTCGGATTTGGCAAGATAAATGTTAAGGCAAGTCGTTAATATATATTAGAAATAGAAGAGGGCCGAGAACAGTACCTTGGGATACGCCGGATGTTACAGGAGGTCAGAGGAATGGTTATTACCAAGAACGTGTTGAGATCGATTAAATAAGAACTACTCGATCCAAACCAGAACGTTTCGGTCGAAGTTTAACTGGGTTAGTTTTAATTGCAATCGTTGATGCGACACTTTATCAAACGCTTTAGCGTAATCTAAGAAAATGGCGTCAGTTTGCATGTTGGCGTCGAGGTTGACGTGCAAGTCACGAATGAAAATGGCCAGTTGTGTCTCGCATAAGAACCCCCTCGAAAGCCATGCTGGGATCGATGAAAAAAATTATTTTTATCGAGAAATGCCATGATATGAGAACAAATGACATGCTCTATGTTTTTGCACGGGTCACTAGTTAATGATATGGGGCGGTAATTTAGTGGGGAATCTTTTTTACCAGATTTGTAGACAGGAACGACCCTCCCCACTTTCCGCTCATTTGCCATGAGACCTACAGGGAGCGAATGAGAAGAGAAAATACACAGATACGCAGTGATGGTATGACTGGTGTTCTTTAACAGTTTGGAATTTATTTCATCGACGCCTGTCGATGAAGAAATCTTAATGTTTTCTAACAAAGGTGAAATTCCATCGTGAGATATTGTGAGAGCAGGCATAGAAGATAGCATTCTAGCCGGTGGCGTAGGTAATGATGTACTGGGTTCTTTGTTAAAGACTGCTAAAAGCAACGTTAAAGGTGTGAGCGCATTCGAGGTCCCTGAAAGATTCTCCCAATTTGTTAGTCAGAGTGATAGCGCGCGATTCAATAGGGTTGATGACTTTCTAAAATTTTCGCGGGTTAACATTTAACAATTTTGTCAAATCGCAGTTGAAAAATTTATACTTAGCATTGCTCACAGCAATCAGGCAAGCATTCTCGGCAGTATAATACCGCTGCCTCGCATTAGGCGAGCCTCTCAGCTTAGCAGCACGAAAAAAGAGCTTTTTTCTGCCTTCTAATCTCTTTAGCATCTTAGTGTACCACGGCTTTTGGTGGTTTTCATGGAAGATAATTTTAGGAATGAATTTATTGGCCAAGTCCTGTATTTTGCACTTGAATATCTCCCAGCTCTCCTGGAGAGGCATGCTGTAAAATTGGGCTTCAAATATTGGAAAGAAATTCCTAAGCTCGTTGTTTACAGCGTGGTAGTTAGCTTTTTCATAGACAACGATCGTTTTTTTTTATGTTTTATGCGGCGTTCAGGGTAAAACGCAATGTCTGCATGGATAACTTTGTGGTCACTAATTTCTTGAAAGTACGTGATGGATGATAAGCTCTCGGGATTCGTAGTTAGTATAAGGTCCAAAATATTGGTACTGTGCAAGCAACGCGCGTTCGTTGGTTTACTAATTCAGTGAGATTGGCATTCAAACATACTTCTATAAAATCCTTTGATTGTCCGTGGTTCGTACTTGAGGGACTTATTTTCGGCCAGTCGTTACCGGGATAATTGAAATCTCCAAATAGTAAGATATGTGAATTGAGGTGTGCTGCCCCGAGATCGCTCAGGATATTGTTAAGTTTGCTTGAAAAGTTAGGTCAAGTATGCGGAGCCCTGCAGCTAACACCGAGTAAAACTGATTGCGGAGATGAGCGAAAAATAAGCCATAACATTTCAAGATCGCAGGTGATGTTTATTGGTGAGCATGATAAATCAGGACCCACAACAATCAAGACACCGCCCCCTCGCGTGCATCTGCGGTCAATACTGAAAACTTGGAAACCTGATAAGTGAGCAAGTACTTCTGTGTCAGTGACATCAGGAGTAAGCCACGTTTCGGTTAGTATCAGCATATTGCTATTGGAAGAAATCATGACGTTAGAGACTAGCCCACGCTCATTTATTGCGAATGTTTGTGAATATGGCGGATAATGAAAGATTATTTCTTGGCATCGGTTAGGAGCGGTTAGTAACATTTTCCCGGGCGGACGATTGCTATGCGGCTTCTTTTACAGTTTGAGATACGTTATCAAACACGTAGCGCTTCGGTCCGATGTGCAGGGTTTTGTAGCGCAGATTAAATGGGCGGATTGCTTCGTGGCAAATGCTACGAGGTGGCTGCAACCAATTCCAACTGTACGATAAAAATCTTCGCCAATAGTATAATTGGTACCTTTTAGTTTTAGGGCCCTCGACAGTACAGTTTCTTTTGTTTTAAAAAATGTGAATTTTGCTATTGTTGGACGAGACCGGTCCTTCGAATAGCGTCCAATCTCTTTCGCGTCGACATGTATGTCTAAAGGCTCGCGGCAGTGTCTAATGATAAGTTGTTCCGATTGAGCGTGCGATTCAGATGTAGTTTCACGGAGTCCGTAGAACACCAAGTTGTTCCGTCGTGTTAGGTTTTCGGCATCATCAAAATGTGCCTCTATTTTTGAAATTAGGCGAGTATATATAGCTCTAGCTGCGTCGGCGCGGATAGCTTCTGTAACTGTTCAAAGTGTCTGAAGGCTGTTGTAATGGCTCGCAAGTTCAGCCAGACGTTTTCCGAGGTCAGATACATTCCGGTCGGTAGCTATTACCGTATTTTCGCGCGTATAACCCGCCCTTGCATATAACCCGCACCCCTAACTTTGAAGTCCACAAAAAAGAAAAAAAAATTACCTCGCGTATAACCCGCACACGTATCCGCAAAAATGAGGACTAGGGAGTTACAACTACGCGCAGTCGTCATTTCGTTTTCAAAGAAACCAAAAAAACTTATTTCAAAACGACTGCCGCAACGTTGTCAGTGCTGTCGTCCGATTCACTGCTGCCATCCGAGGCTTCATCGCCGCTCCCAAAGACGTAATCGTCTTCGGAACCATCTCGCACCAGCTCTGTTGCCGATTTCTTCAGCAGCGGCTACGATCTTCAGTTTCTATTTCACTTTGAAAGACTGCCGCCGAGGCACACTCGTAATGCCTAAACAAGGCTGGCCAACTGTGCAAACGGGGCTTACAAGAAAACGCAGCTGACTCATGCGAAAAGCGTGCGAAAAGCATGTAACCAGACTATGGATGTGGATCTGGCTATAACCTGTGTTAGCCTCTAATTGGCTTAACACACCTCGATGTCGATAGGCATATGGACAACGCGGACTCTGCACGGCAGGCCGCGCGTTGCCGTGAAGCCGACCCCCACCCCTCCCTTCGCGAATCTTCGCAGATAACCCGCACCCTCACTTTTTAAGCCATTTTTCCAATTCTTGGTGCGGGTTATGTGCGAGAAAATACGGTAATTGAGATTTTAGATCTTGGACTTCAGAAAATAGCTTTGATTGGCCACTAGATATCTTTTTTAGCTAAGCGAGGATAACTGCAGTATCCGGACCGCGGTTAGTTTATATATCTCCTGAAAGTAAGAGTAGCAGGCAAAAAATGACATGGAAACAATCGGCAACACCAGCGTTAAGGCACTGTGGGCTTGGCAACTGTACTAAAAAGTAGTTATTTGACTTTTTGGCAAAGAGGCTAAGACGGTCACCAACCTGCATCAAGAAGACGAAAAGATTAGTAGCCTGCGCAGTTGCAAAGCCTCCAAGCCCACAAAGTGCCGCTAGTGGTTGCCCCAGTATTAAGGCTGGCGATAGCGATGATGTCGGTTGTGATGGGGCTTTCCATTCCGCTGCGAGGGGCGAGTAATCCAAGGAAGAGTGCATCGTAAGTTCTACGAAGGGTGAAACGTTGGCAGTGGTTCGTTGACGGACGCCTGACACGTCCACGTTGAGAAGGATTGGCAAGTTTGAAGGTACGGTCAGTGGCGTCGTCACCACTCCAGGAAGGAAAATGCAGGCGATGAGCGGACCGAGCACCTGCATCACGAAGACGAAAGGATTAGTGGCCTGCGCAGTTGAAAAGCCTCCAAGCCCACCTGCAAAGCCGCCACGCGCATGTCCCGTGGGGGTCAGTCTTCTACTTCGGTTATTCTAGATTGCAAGCGGTTGTTCCAATGGCTAGTTCTTTTTCAGAGTTCCTCGTACTTGCTAGATTTTCCAACAAGTGATTCAGGTCAGTTTCGAATACGAGTAAAGTATTCGAAAGTATTTTGTATTTTGTAAAGTATTTTTGTGTGTACCAAACTTTGTTATTCTCGTCTGCCTTTCTTGCAAACGCACTCTGGCGGATCTCCTTCATAGCATCGGTGCCTTCGGGTAAATATTAGAAATTTTCACGGCGCAGAAAAGTACTCGAGATGGACGACAAACAATGAAAAATACGTGCATATATATATATATATATATATATATATATATATATAACTGGTGGAGGTGCTGGGTAAGCGTCCTCACGGATGTTGCAGACCCCTCCAAGAATCCGCGCTACGAATCCAGTGCCTGTCGACACTCCCGTGCATCGGGCCAGCCGCAGGCTCAGGGGGCTGACCCCAGAAGTCGTCGACGCTACGGTTCCCACCACATCAACCGGTATGACCAGCGCTTCCGTTCAAACCGCCCCGTTCTTCCGTTCATTCCGACGCAGAAACGCGATATGGTCGTCGGTGAATAGGCGTAGCATCGCCAGTAGGAATCAGATGCTTGACCGCGAGCGTCTGGCCTAAAGGGCGATCGACGAAGTCGAAAATATGTCGGTAGGCCGATAACACTTTGCAAAGGTCTTCAGCCTGTGTAGAGGACAGGTCCGCCGCAACCATTTTCTTTGTGTGGGGATCGGCGCCAGAGGCTGGCGTGAGGGGCATGCCAAGCTCGGAAGTACCATAAGTTGATAAAGTTGCCACTTGATGGTCGCCGAGGCAATCAACGTTGGCAAGCAAATACCTTGCGGGAGAATTTGTTTTGCCAATCCAAAGTTAAAGATAGGCATGCGAGTGCAGTTATTAGTAATAGTACGAATACTGTAAGGCGCGGTGACGTCATACTGTAGTGGAATGTCGGGCAGAGGAGTGACGAGGTACTCGCCATCAGCAACAGGTGGGGAAGACAGCAGTTCAATATAGGCTATTGACTTTGGTGGTAGGCGAATAAATCCGTTGGGGCGTGAGCGGCACTGGGGTTCATTAGGAGGTTCTGCGAGAATCGGCAACTCAAGGCGAAGGGTACTGGGAGAGCAGTCAATAAGAGTAGATGCGCAGAAAGAAAATCGAGTCCGAGAATTAGGTCGTGGGGGCAATTAATTAGCAAGCACGGTGAAGAGGACATGAGTGCGGCGGCCGGCGATGCTGACACGTGCCGTACACATGCCGACGATAGGGACAGTACCGCCATCTGCGACGCGGACGACGCGTGCCGACGTGGGGTGAGGTGCTTTCTGAGTCGTCGTTGGAAGGAAGCACTCATGATTGAAATTTGGGCCCCTGTATCGATCAGTGCAGTGACAGGATAGCCGTCGACGTCAACGCCAAGAACGTTTTCGTTCGTAGGCAACGTGACCAGAGGATTTGAAGGCAGGGTCGACAACGCAGCTTCACCTCCAGAAGCTGCAGAGCCTAGTTTTCCGGCGGCATCCGGGAGGCGATAGGCGGCGAAGAAAAGCGACGGGGTTGGGGCGAACGAGACTGATGCGTCGAGGTGACGGCGAGCGGCTGTAGCGAAGGTTCGGCGCAGGGGCATCAGCGGCAGTGGGTTCATAGCGGGTGGCATAGGGAGCAGAAGGTCCAAAGGTGCGGGAATAAGCGGCGGCGTATGTCCGAGAAGGAGGTGGCAATCGGTTGCGGCAGTGACGAGCGACGTGACCGATGCGACAGCAGTGGTAGCAGATCGGCCTGTCTTCAGGGGTACGAAATTCGGATGCATTGCGGCGAGATGTGGCAGAAAAGGATTGCCGAGGGCGAGGAGGGCAGCAAGAGAACTGGGGAACGCTAGGTTGAGAAGTTGAACACACGGAGTTCAGACCTATGTTCTCAAATTCCTTTCTTACGACGGCCTGAATCATCGCAATCGTGGCAGCTGGCGGATCAGGAGGCGTCGCAGAGAAAGCTGGGGAACAGGTGGCCTCGAGCTCGCGGCGAACAATACGGCATACGTCGTCACAGGTGGTGGTCTGACGCGGTCGACCCTCACATGTCGACGTAGCAGCAGTGTTGGGTAACCGCGTGATGTGGGATGATACGGCGGCTCTTAGCGTGTTCAAGGCGACGGCATTCTTTTATGATGCCGTCCATAGTCGAGACATTGCCGAAAACAAGCAAATTGAAAGTGTCGTCGGCAATGCCTTTGAGCACATGGGCCACTTTATCTGCTTCAGACATACTATCGTCAGCTTTGCGGCAGAGAGCCAGGACGTCGAGTATGTACGAAACGTACGGCTCGGTAGAGGTCTGAACACAAAACGCAAGAGCCTTTCTCGCGGCAACCTTGCGCCCATTAGGGTCGCCGAACAGTTCCCGTAGCTTTTCTATGAAACTGTCTCAACTGGTTATCTCGTCGTCATGTGTGTGGTGCCACACGCGTGGGGTGCCGCCGAGATAAAAGATGACATTGGCGAGCATAATCGTTGGGCCCCACCTGTTATTAGCACTGGCGTGTTCATAGAGCTTGATCCAGTCGTCAACGTCCTGTCCCTCCAGGCCAGAGAACACACCAGGGTCGCGATGTTGGGCAACCGTGACGATAGGAGCAGTCGGACGAGCCGAAGCTTTTGCAGAGGTGGTCTCGTCACTGGGGGGGGGGGGGGCTGGTGACAAGCTCGATCTACCGACCACTTCGGAGTTCCGTGGCGAGGACGGGGATCGCTGACCTCCAACAGAATGTTACGTATGGAAGGACACAGACCAAAGAGGCTATTTACAGGCTATTTACACTGGAGCCAGACAGCCAGGCCCACACTCGCTCGCACCGAGAGCACAGACACACTTCATCGTCTTTCTCGCGGCGGCTCGCCTCTTGAACATCTTTAGATGATATCGTAATATTATGGTATTACGACGCCCGGGACGAAGGCAGAGCTCTTGTATGTTATCACAGCGCTAGACAGCCAACGAGCACCAACCCAAAAAATTATGATGATTATGAGGATGGGTATATGCCGATAAAGACGATGATGAACAGCACAGTTAGTGCTCAAACTAACCAACCCCTCACGAAAGCGGTGGGCAACGCAGTGAGTCAGAAACGGTACGAAGGCCGAAGATACGGCTTCAGGCGAGAGACGTGAACGACTTCAGTTCTGCGGCAACGGCGGCCAGTACCCGAGCTAACAGGAGCCACGCGATAGTTGACGGCAGATGTGCTTTCAAGCATGGCATATGGGCCGCTATACCTATGAAGACGTTTTTCACAGAGCCCTGACACTCCAACAGGTTTCCATAGGAGCATTTCGTCGGCTGGACGGAACGAAATGACACGGCGGGTCGCATCACAACGGACTTTCCTCTTGTTCTGAATGGTCGCGGTGTTAGCGCGCGCAATTTCGCGGCAGTGGGCGACGCGGGCGGCGAACTCCTGTGGTAGAGATGTGGACGGAACAGAAGCGTAGAGAGAAAGGTAGTGCCCAAAACAAAAGACGGTGCACGGCCGTAGAGGAGGAAAAGGGGGCTGTAGTTTGTTGTGCGTTGAACGGCAGTATTATAAGCAAACGTGATGAAAGGAAGTGTAGTGTCCCAGTTTGTGTGGCCGGTTTAACATACATGGAAATCATGTCGGACAGAGTTCGATGGAAACGCTCGGTAAGACCATTGGTTTGGGGATGAAAAGCTGAGGTGGTGTTATGGATGGTGTCTGAGGCCTGCAGGACTTCAGCAAGAACATGGGAAATGAATGTCTTGCCACGGTCACTTAAAAGAACACGAGGCGCACCGTGGCGCAAGATAATGGCGTGCAGGACAAACTCGGCGGCTTCAGAGGCCGCATTAGGAAGGAAGAGCTGCCGTCTCAACGTAGCGATTGAGGTGGTCCACGGTGGTGACAATCCCGTGGTGACCTGCGGGTGTAAGCGGAAGGGGTCCGTATAAGTCGATGCCCACGAATTCGAAGGGAACGAACGGGCACGGCAATGCTTGTAAAGGGCCGGCGAGAAGGTCGAACGTTTTCGGTGTTAGCATGACGCACACGAACTGACGTGCTTGGCAGCACTAGTAGACAAGCCAGGCCAAAAACAGCGAGTCTTATTGCGGTTTGTTGGTTTGGCGAAATCCCAAGTGGCCAGCCGTTGCGTCGTCGTGAAACGCCTGTAAAATTTTCAGTCGAAGTGAGCGAGGGACGACTGGGACCCATCGGTGGCCGGTAGGGTGGTAAACTTGCCGAAATACTGATCCATCATAAAGGTTAAGCCGTCAACGTTTTTGTCTTCATAGCCAGGAATTAGGGACATTTCGTATTTTCCTGTCCTCACCACCACGTGGCGTATCAACTTTAAAGAATTCGAAATTCCCGCTAAGACGTATGCTATGAGGCACAACTAAAGAAAACACAATAAAAAGAAACACACCCTGAAGCTGTCGCTTCACCTCGGTATTTGGAAACGAGCACGCTTCTTTATCAGCGTTATCTCGAAGGCGACCAGCTACTTGCTCTAGTGACAATGAATCGAAGGTTTTGCTAGACACTTACCGGACTGCTCGTCGGCATTCCGGACAGATGTCTGGCCGAGTTAACGGCTCCCGTGAAGCTTCCGTTGAATATACATATATTGTAAAGGCAAAGTGAACTTGGCCGCGCGCGCTCGCAAAGCGGGCGCGGAGGAAAAAGAAGACGACGAGGCAGAATATAGAACAGCCGGCCCAGGAACGGATGCTGTGTCTATGTCTCATTCATTACAATGGCGCAATTGACGATCTTAAGGCGCTCCAGCCTTAAGCACCGTGCTGCGAAGACCTTGCATCCTCCGGCATCTCGCCGTCCAGGGTCCATCTGGCGAGGGAACGCCGTCAACGCTGCCCTTGGCATAGATGCCGCGCCTGGGACTACCTCGACCTCCGATCCGCCAAGGCATGCCGTCCGCGCTGCCTTAGACATGGATCCTCGCCGTGGTACGTTTCTCCTGCGGCCAGGGAACGCCATCCACGCTTCCTACGCCCTGGATCTCTGCCCCGTGGTATCATCGCCATCTCAGTCAGGTAGGGTTGCTGTTCACGCTCCCCTGACAATGCTTCCGGCTGCAGTGAGTACCGCGGCCGCCACCAGTTATGGCTCAGCGGATGCCGTTCACGCTCCCTTGGCCACTGGTCCGGCTGGCCCGAGTACTACGGCCGCTACTAACACCTCAGGGTGCGCAGATTCCACCCCTGGCTCAACGGGTGACTCAGCCGGCAGCTTGACGGACGTTATGCGAGCCATCTCGTTGCTGACACAACAGCTCCAAGGTATGACGAGCGCCTTCGCATCCGTCAGCGGTTGCGTCCTGCCTGTGAACGCCGTCCAGGCTTCCCTGCAGCCATCGTTCGTGGGCATACCAACATTTCGCGGCTTTCAAGACGACGTTATCCTTTGGGTTCGCAACATCAATGCCCTGGGTGATCGTCATGCCTGGCCAGACCACACAAGATGGCTGGTTGCCGCAAAACGACTTTGCGGTGCCGCCAAGGCTTGGTACAACTACGCAGGCATTAAACATGGGTCTTGGCCTTAATGGAGCGCAGCTCTGGTAGCTGCTTTCGGCCTGCTTCCCTATGCCTGCGGTGAGTCCGATCACCGCCTTTCTTCGCGCGGCGCTTCTGAGAGATACAGCCTCGACGCTTCGGCAGGTGTACCCTGCGTCTCTCTGGCAGAAAGGTCCGCAAGGTGCCCTGACACAGCAGCTGGCTCACCGGGTGTCGCCGGCGGCTTCATCCCAGACAGTGGGAAGCGCGTGGCGACCGCCGCTCCTGTGTCGACCCACCACCGGGCGGCGCATCACCAACCTACAACATCGGCTCACCGGACGCCGATATCATCCCCACACCAGGCGGGGTAGGCACTCGGCGGGAGGCCGCCGGGCTCATACTCAAGGCTCAGCTCGGAACTACAGGCGCCGAAAACGAGGTTACAGTTCAAGAGCACCGGCCCTCTTTCCCGCTGGGTATCGCGGGCCCGTCCTCGTCTTCCGGTGCCGCAAGCAAGGACCAACCGTCTAATATTTCGTGGAGCTCTGATGATGGAGCACTACAACTAGTGGACTCCAACAATTTTTCCACGCATCCTAAACATCAAATACTTCATACCCGGTCGGAATCCCGACTCCTGACTTCGCAGCCGTCATTGGCCGAATGCGGAGAAATTTATTCGCTGCTTACAGACCACAAGACGCACAAGTGACTATCAACGCGCAATACGCACAAGAAGCCATCTCAAAAGGCGCGCAAGAGACCATCGGTTTCGGCGCAGACCCAGCCGTCCCCTGCTTCGAGCCTTCAAAAGCTTGCAACATCGCCTTTCGCAATTCACATCGCGGGCCTATCACATCCTGCGGACTGTACGGCTTTTGAAGAGCACAGCCCGGTTGTGCGCGACGTTTTGTCAAGAGGAGCCGGTTTGATCACCTCGAAGCACGTTCGGACTACGACCGACTGCGACCAGTGCGACCAATCCCGCAATGTGTGACAGACGGTGGTTCACTGTCCAAGATCGCCTGTCCAAGATCGCCTGCACCTTAAAACTTACGTGAATTTGTTCTAATGATTAGAAGGGTTTTGCAAATGCAACATTCACAACTTGGTGGTATATTTCAGGATGGTGTATGATATATGATTGCCGTCCGCTGTGGATGAATTATTCGATGCAGTTTACAGAATTCCGATATCATTTTTAGCAGCTGAGGTACGTTGTTCCATACGTCAAGTTTTCTTTTTCGAAATTTTGCAAATCTTTAAAACTTTACGTAGAAAAGTAGACAGCCTAAATAAAAGATCCCTTCCTGAAATCACTACATTACCTTTTTTTTATTCAACATAACTCATCAGATTTGGTGCAGTGGTTGCTCTGAGAAACTATTGCCGATTTCCTATGTATTTCGATAGGAGCCCCCAAGCTCAATGTTCCCCTTAAGTTCGAGCTTGCATAATATACTTGCTGGTAAGATATGTTCGTAAGCGTGGGATCGTGGCCTAATGAGCTACAGCACCGGTGTACTGAGCTCAACGGCAGAAGATATGTTTTAAAGCTGCTTGGGAAGGAAAAAGAAAGGCAGAAGGCAGAGAAGTTATTCAGAAGCGTGCCTAGTTGGCTAAAAATTACAAAATCCTGTGGTCGTCATACCACCTTACGTTCCATCAGCATAATTTCAATTTCATTCCGCTATTTTCTATCGTCAATCAATCGAGATTGGGCCACCGTCATCATTACATTGTAATTCCGTCGCAATTATTTATCGCCATCACTTCAGAATCATCTCATCGTCGTCATGCCGTCGTCCTGACATGCCATACACTGTAGACAGTGTATGGCCGCATATAGCCGAATCACTTGACACATCAGGAGAAACACTACGGATTCTAAATAAACGTGTCTTAGCTAACACGGTGTCTCGCTTATTGTTCGCTACATTGTGTGAGTGTTAATCGCATTAACTTTGATAGTCATCTTAACATGGGTTCTGCAGGGATTCGTTCGTTTTCGCGAGACTAACGAACTCTTGTCCACATTGTTGCCAGCTTATTAACACCTCGATTTCCAAGAGGTGATCGTGCTCAGGCATGTGACGGACGACCCGAAGTTTGATGGAGGTAGCGGTATGATTTCGACAGCGGCGCCGCCTATCAACAAGGTGAAGCACATTTGGATGGGTGGGAATAGTGGCGAAAAGCACACTTCGAGAGTTGCTAGACATCACAGATTCGAATCAATCTGACAAAGAGTTAGAAATATATATGCGTTGCAGTCGCGCTCGAGAAATTGGAGACTATTATATTGGTCCGAGACTCGCTCGAAAAACATTCACTAGACTGTCTCTGGTATCCAAGCTATCCTTAATGGGAATCAATGAGATAAGTTTCGATAGAGCTTTCAAGAGCGGAAGACGTGCCTAGAGGCAGAGTCGACTGCAATATTTTCTTGCTGTACAAAAATATTTAGATTTTTGGCGAGATCATTTTAATGGAAAAACAAAAATTAAACAAGTTTTCAAGAAGTTCTCAGAGTACTTAGATAAAATTGTACCAAATAAATTCTGAAAAGTTCATTTACAACGTTTTTGTGTCTTAAGGCATAGGGCAACTGACTACTGGTTTCCATTATTTTTCTTCGTTATATTTTCAAGCTAGTTGAGTATTCTGGCTTAGGTTATTGCACAATTAGACCAACTAATAAATTGAGACTTTCAAGTGTCCATTGTTCTTAGACAAATGCTTCAAGTCTACGCGGATGCTGCAACATTGGCCAGAGGTATGTGAAAAACAAAAGAGAAATGCAGAACATTTTATTGCCTCAGTAAATTTTTTATTTGAATTCTATTTCCACTCGTTAAGTGGCTCGACCCTCGTGTTCGCACCCTTGTATACGTTTTTTGTAGTACTAGGTGCGTTGTCTGCGAATTTACGTGAATAAACAAGAAGGTCATATTTTAATATGACGGAGAAACAAAACAAAAAAAGCCTACGTTGTAGATGCACTGTACTGAAGAACAAGTAGACAGAGTCCGAATTTGCATATATTTCGAAACAAGGATACTTAAATTGTCGAATGAAAAACTGACATCAGTGTAATGAAGCCGAATAAAGCAATAAAAATGGCATGTTCCATGTGAAAATATGATGAGCGTTAGCCTTGCGGGTCAACAATTTCTCTTTAATGAAAAAAAGCTTCTAGTGACCGTGTATTATGGTATCCCTTAAAACCAGTAACCAGCGTATTAAATTGACATTCGTGACAAAATTATTGGCTCGAGTTCCATCACTGTAGATACATCGGAATGCCTGTATGAGATTCAAAAGTGAGATAAAATGGCTGGCCACGGCGTGTACGGGACTGTTCACCTATGCCTCCGCTATAGTATGTTGCCGCACACTTTAAAGCACAAGCATGGTGATCAACCGATGTGCTTTTCTACAACTTCCTCTCTACATGTAGCAGGTGTTCTGCCGCTCCCGGTGGTTGTTGCCAGCCTGATCCGTCCCTATTTTCCTAATTGTCGATTGTATAGAGTAAGTTTTTCTTCGTTCTTCCACCACCGGGTTCTTCTTTCTTGCTGTTTTAGTTTGCCTTCGTAGTCGTTGTCGGTGTTCGTTAAGCCACTGCACTGTTCTCGAGCTTCGGTATTCAGGGACTCAAAATCGTGGATGTCATTAATTAGAACTGAATTTAATTGCAGGAGACAGTATATAATATAATATATATATAATATAATATAACAATACGAGTATATAATAAACAAGGAAAGCGAGTATATAATAAACAAGGAAAGCGAGTACACATTATTGAATGCGGCTGAGCAAGGGACTCGGGGCCGTCCCGTGCCCCGATCGGGCACTTGGGAGATCGGTCCGTTGTCTCTCAAGTCTCAGACCACAGTGGCAGCTCAGCCGCGTGCATTCTCACCCCCAGCCCCAGGACCACGTGTCCGGGCTCCATAACATACACCGGTGGTGGGCGCCACTCGAACCTACCGAGTTGCCCACGCCGTCTCGCTCCCGTCCGAAAAACTCCTTTCTCCAGACGCCTCTAGCGGCGCGCCGTGCGATTTATGGCGCTCGGAAGACCCAGTGCGCGAGAACCCCTGCCGCTCCCTTTTTCGCCGAACGCCGGCCGGCCACCGCCGCTTTGCAGACTTCCTCGGGAAGCGACTCCGGTCGCGAGCAAGCCGCACAATATTGCAAGGAAACAAATACACAAACACACAGAGAAAACCCCAGAGAAGACGAGCGGCCACGCATTCCAACTAAACAAAAGGAATGCATACATGAATCAACTAAGGCGCACATTCACAACGACCTTACATATGGTTTGTTTTCATTACAAATATTCACATAATAATCTGTGTGTGTTCGGCTAGTAATGAAATGTTTATTTCTCTCAGAGTTAAATTTTCAGGTAACCAGGACAAAGGGATGCAGGGCGAAAATCTGCTTTAATGCAGCTTGAAAACCGCCCGGCGGCCGTTGATCACACGACAGTATCTTCACAATAACCGAAAACTTGAACTAGCTTCGTATGGGCAAAATGGCTAAAGGGCCGAACAGAACCGTGCCGCCAACGTATGATACTATCGGGCTCGGGCCATGCAGGCCCGGACCTGAAAAACTGGCCCGTGCAGTGCTCTAGGTGGTGGTGGTGGTGGTGATGATGTTGAAGCAGGCGGGGTTAGCCTGGCATACATAGCCGGCAATTGTTCCGCCTGATCCTCCTTCGAGTTGATATCAGGGGTGTGTCACCAAGTGTCTATGAGCCCCGTGTCTCGCAGGAAGGCCAGCAGCAGTCGTTGCGCTCTCTTCCTGGTTGTCGCAGGTCCTCCGGGGAAAACGACGTCTTCAAATGTCCTGTGCGTAAGACCGCTCTTTTGTAGGCTGTCGATCATCGCTTTTCTTTCTTTGTCAAACAGCGGGCATATCCAAATGTAATGTTCGATGTCGCCAATGTCACCACAGAAAGCACAGAATGGGGAAGCGCGAAGCCCAGTCTTGAATAACCAAGCTGTGGTGTACGCAGAGTCGGTCCTGATGCGGTATAAAAGCGTCGCTTCTTCGCGGGTAAATCCATGAGTCACGCAGGCTTCGTGGGGATTCTTATGGATCCCCCTAAAGTGAAGGCGGATTACACCCTTAGGGTTCTGAAGAGCTTTTGGAGCTTTCACTTTTGGGACACATGTCAGCGCTAGGCGTGCAAGGGCGTCAGCTTTCTCGTTTCCATCAATTCCTACGTGTGATGGTATCCACTGGAATCTTATATTAAATCCTTTGCTTGTTAGATCGTTAATCAGTGCCAGAGATTGCCTTGTAAATTTCTCTAGAGGTAGGCCACGATGCAATCTCTGTAACGCTGACTTGGAATCCGTCAGCACCACGACATCTCGTGCAGAGAAGGCCCGTAGTTTCCGCAAAGCCGCGGTGATTGCGGCGCTTTCTACTGTTGTAGAGGAAACTACGCGATCCAGTCGGCCAGACCATGACACATCAAGGGATGGTATGCAGAATGCCGCTGCACAGCTATCTGTTTGTGCGCACACCGAGCCGTCTGTGTAAACTTGTAAGTGGCGTTGAAATGCTGTGCTCAAGTGTTCCAGCACAATAAACTTTGCTTCTGCAGTTGAAATGGTGCGTTTCGCCGGTAGGTGGGGTACACTGAGGCTGCAGGTAACGTCCGAAAAAGACCATGGCGGGTCAAGGCGACTGCGTTTAGGCCATTCCAATCCTAAACATTGGAAAGTGTTCAGCGCCGCATGGAAATGTGAGCGAGTTCTTGCTCTTAGCCGCCGGAGAAGCGCCGTGCCTGCGCGGGACTCGCCCAGCCTTAATAGCTGCGTCAACAATGCCTGAGATGCCAAGAGACGGAGTGGAAGAGATTCTGCCTCATTAGTGACTTTCTTGTTTGAAGCCGTCTGTGGAACTCCCATCGCCAAGCGAAGTCCCTTTCTGTGCACAGCCTCCAAGCGCTCGAATTGACTCGATGACGGGGATATCAGAGGGAGCTGATAGAGAATGCGGCTTGTTATCAGTGCCGCATTCAGTTTAAGCATGGACATAGGATTGTTTCCCCAACGTACACCTGCCAATCGACGAAGTGCGTTGACTCTTTGCACTGATGCAGCCACAACACTTTCGACCGCACGACGCCATAGTAGCTTGCTGTCGATGGTGACGCCCAGGAATCGAACATGAGTTGCACGAAGAATTGAATGCCCTCTGATATTCAGCGTCAGGCGTGTTGACTTGCGTCTCACTCCCGGGAAAAGCATGAAGGCAGATTTTTCCGCTGATAATGATAGGCCAAGCATCGATAAGTGGCGTTCGATGGCGGAGATTGCGCCCTGGGCGATCCGGGCCAACCGTTTGTGTTGGTACCCCGAGATCCAAATGCAGATGTCATCTGCGTAGATGGACATTTTAACTGCCGTCCGACCTACTTTCAGTGCATCTGGAAGGCTGGCCATGGCAACGTTAAAAAGCAAGGGAGATAGGACGCTTCCTTGTGGGACACCGAGGGAAAGTCGTCGCTTATCACTCATTATACTTCCGAGCTTAACTTGGGCATGCCGATCTCTGAGAAATTCATGGATGAATCGAAGAGCATTTCCTGAGACGCCCATGTTTTGGAGTCCGTTGATGATGCCTGTATGAAGCACACAGTCGTATGCCTTGGCAACGTCCATAAAGATGGCGAGTGTAGGAAAGGCCGTCCGCGCGATGGTGCTCGATATGGCTTATTAAATCCAAGACACTGTCCTGGGCACTCAACCGTGGACGAAAGCCGGTCATGCACGATGGCAGTCTATTTCCTTGCTCAAGATACCATGTTAACCTCGCACATACTAGTCTTTCCATCAACTTTGATACGCATGATGTTAGCGATACTGGCCGATATGAGGCGAGGTTCGCAGGATCCTTTCCGGACTTGAGTACTGGCACCACCCATGCTATCTTCCACGTTTCTGGGATCTCTCCCGTGCTCCAGACGTGATTAAATATGTCCAGAAGGGCTCGTCTTCGTTCGTACGGCAGATTTGTCAGCATCTGATTGCTGATCGAATCGGGACCCACAGCACAGCGTCTTCTTAATTTGCTGAGCGCCATATCCAACTCACGGAAAGTGAATGGCGTATCCATGGTATGGAATGCTTGAGACAACAGAGGGTTCGATACTCCTGCTGATCTGCCAGATGTGAATCCATCTGCAAAATCTTCTGCAAGGGTTTGCAAATCTTTTCCTTGCTTCAAAGCAAGTGCTTCAAATGGCCTGTGCGGGCGAATCTTCCCGGATAGGCTATTCATTACTCCCCATATTCTTGTCATGGGAGTAAACGCCGATAAGCTCTCACAGAAAGCAGCCCACTGAACTCGTCTTAACCTTTTTGTGTGACGACGGATGACAGCGTTTATCCTGTTGTATTCAGTTTTTGCAGAGGGATCTCCCGTTTTTCTCATTAGTTTCCGCTCCGCTCTCCTACGCACTGCGCAGAGGTTCTTTAGTTTCAAATCAGGAGTAGGAAAATGATCTGGCAGTTTCAACATTGAAGGTAGCCACTCTCTTGCTTCGCAGCATATCTGCGAATAGCTCACCAGGGGATTCATCCAACGCTTCTCTGTATGTGTCCCAGCGTGTCACAGCACAGAATTGTCGACCAGCAGTGTGAAATCCGGTGATGTTGGTGAAGATCGGAAAATGGTCGCTGCCCATCCTGTCTGGGGCCGTTGTCGACGATACGTAAAGGTCTGTAGAATGGATCACGAGGTCTATGGCACTCCATGAATCTGGTGGTCTGAAGAAAGTTGGTTTACCATCGTTCGCGATACATAAGTCAGCAGCATCCGCGGCTGCGACAAGTTCCTTGCCTCGGAAATCTGCAATCTTATCTCCCCAAAGCGAATGATGTGCGTTAAAATCGCCACAGATTATTCTAGGAGAGGGGCAACGAATGCAAAGGTCCTTTATAAACGCCTCCATAGAGACCTTCCTGCGTGGACTTATATACACCGACACCACACTGAGTTTTCGGTTTCCTAGGCACACTTGCACAGCGGTGACTTCCAAGTAGGTAGAACAAAGGTCCTGCACTGGTAAGGCGACGTGAGGTATTTCTCGCCTGATGTATATCATCGCACTTCCATTAGCAAATGACGGTATACTCGGATTTCCATGTCTGATGTACCCTGGGATCGTCCTTCCATTAGGGAGACCAGCCTCCGAGAGGGCTAGAACTGGTATAGGTATGTCTCGAAGGAAAAGGCTGAGTTCACACAGACGCTGTTGAATACCGGCGCAGTTCCATTGCATTATTAAGGGCACTTTTGGGCGACGGAATGGACCAAGTGGGCGAGAAATTGCCATTATGCTACTGAGGGTATGTGGAAGTAGAGCAGAGTATTACTGACTCAAGAGCCAGCACTGCTTCCAGCATATCCTTCGTTGAGCTCGCAGGCATCTTCGCGACGTGGGAACGTAGTGCCGTGAACAGAGCGCGTATCACATGCTGGCAGTTTTCCAGCTGACTGCTTCCAAGTGGTGCTTGAGGTCGGTTCACTGCGGCCGCATAGGTGCGCTTTTCGGACTCTTTAGGAACAGGTTTCTCGGCGGCGGTGACCGTTTGCGTTGGCTCAATAACTTCGTTTATCGGTGTGAGACGCGGGAAATCAGAAGCGTAGTCTCTTCCCAAAGCAGTTAGTTGTGGCGCGCTGAGTGTCTTCTTCGTGTTCGATGGTGCGCTTGCATTCTTTGGACCCAAAACAAACATCTTATTCCTTCGTTGAGCAGCTGTCCGCGCAGGACATCGACCGTAGCTAGCAGGATGGTCGCCGCCGCAGTTTGCACACAGAGAGTTTTCTTTGCTTGCACACGTCTTAAAATCATGAGGTCCCCCACAGCGCTTGCACCTCTGTTCTCCACGACAGTACTTGGCGATATGTCCGAAGCGCTGGCACTTAAAACAGCGTGGTGGTGTCTCCACGTAGTCGACAAGCTCGTGTCTGGTGAAACCAAGGTTGATCTTCTCGGGGCGTTCAGAATTTGGAGCAAATGTGAGAACCACCGAGTTAGTGCGCCTTGACTCCCATTCAGATGACGAGGTGTGGACCCGACGGATAATTCTTTTTGCATGAAATACTCCCTGAGGTTTCAGGAAGGTGAGCAGCTCCTCATCCGAGTACCATTTTGGCACTCCTCTAACAATGCACGTGTTCTTCATATAACTGTGCGGGACACGGGAAGATATGGCTATGCCGCCGATATTCTTGGTCTCTAGAAGGATGTTGGCTTGTCCTTCAGTCTCCACATCTAAGAGCAATGCCCCCTGTGCTGTGAAGCGGCAGTACAACCACTGCGGTGGTACCGCAACCACTCGGTGGTACAACCACTGCGGTTGTACCACCGATATATGCCCCGGTATGGGACCATTAGCATGATTTGTTAGGAGAGTCAGTGTCAAGCCCTTCTTATGTGCACAGTTCAGAATAAAGAACAAATACCTGCTTTCCCTGTCCAAACTATTTCATGTTCGTGTATTCTGCGCTCTTTATTTAACATAGCGGTGTGATAGCGAGGCTCAAGTGAGGCTCACGGTTATGGCAAAGCACGGGGCGTTTCTGCTTTTCGCATAGAAAAGGGGGCAGAGTATGCCGCACCATCTTTAACTAGCGAACATTTACACCGCCACGGTGCGCCTGAACTACAAAGAACCCCTTTCAGTCGTGTTAAGAGTGGAATTCTACCATTTAGGCTATTTAACATATACATAATTCACACCGCACTGGGCTCTAAACTTATTTCCCAACTAAATGCAGCCAACGGGACTGCGAATGACATCCACCATGTTCAGGTCTATGCGACAGCACGGCTCCGCAAACACTCCGCAAACACAATACCGGCTTGTTGATCAATCCTTTTGGAATAACCGATGAAGCAGCTCATGTTGACGAAGTTGTTCGCACGTGCTTGTCCAAGGTTTGATGTGCTGGCTCTCTGGGCGTTAGTTCCAAGTGCGAGCATTGGGACAGGAACCTTTGCCGGGCTGTCGTTTTGAGTGGTTTGCACGCGTATTATGTTTGGCAAGGCAGGCATGGATTTGATGTCCTTTGAATGAGGACTGCAAATAAGCGTTCCCCTCTCAGAATGAATACGACAAGTAAGAGAGCTTAGAGAATTAGTGTAGACGAGAACCTCAGATGTGTATTTGAGTTGTAAAACCAGATGGCGCGTCACAACTATCACATGAGGCGAAGGGGGAGTCAAACGTCCGCGTGTGTCACCGGTCGTTGCACTCCGGAAATCACATTTTGTGATCTAAGTATAGAAGCCATTTTGCGATCGTATGCGAGCACTCGCAAAGCGGAAAAGCTTCGGCTGGGCCAACTTATGGCCAAGCCGTCCGAGAAAAGTCACAGAAAGGCAAAACACAGTTTATGCCGAACAAGGTTACCGTCTTTTGTACGTTCTGAACTCCTGCAGAAACGACGACAGAGATTTTGTGGCACTGCGTTCACACTTCCCCTTTTTTCCGCTACGACGGCTCACAGCCAATTGAACGCATCAGTATATGACTGTTTTCTACGGCGCTGCTATAGCCCGACAGTGTGCGTATTTTATTTTTATTTCCTGATTTAGACAAATTCCAGCAGTGATTGTAACTGATTATGAATAAGAGTACTTGCAGGGGTCAACAGTAACGTTTCAGCCACTCACGCTGGTAGCAATAAGAATTTTCGAATCCCCCTACGGCCAACATAAGAAATTATCCGGCAGGCCCACCTGCTCGCTCACTTTTTTTATATGTTTCGTAGATGCAAGAGCAGAAATGCAGTACTATACTTTGCCAACTTATTTATGGCACTTTTCGGGCTATATACAGCCCCTGCCGCAACGTTCTTTGTCACAAGGCCACCGCGAAACTACAGGACATTTTCTGCTCCTACATATAGTCATAACAAAAAGTGCTACCTGCCGCCGAGTCCTTTATCAAGCGCATAAACTGGGCACACACACATCGAGCCCGGCGACCTCGCTGCCTAATAGGTCCTAGAGCGCCTACATCCCTGGTTTGTATTCCTAAGCGCATAGCGTCCCTTCCACATGCACGCTAGATGTGCTATCCACCACATACTGCGTGGCTGAGCGAAATAATAAAAAAGGAAGAAACAGAAATAGCGAACGTTAACTCGAAGCCCAACAACGTAGCCATTGCGGATGAATCATCACCCCAATGACGACTCTGCGAATCCACTCGCTGGTGTGGATGACGGCGCGTGTGCACCGAGAGATTTGTTGGCACTCACGTGCGCGTTACCCTGAGAGAGCGCCATGCCATTCGAGACTCTAATACCCGCCTGTTCATGCCCCTTTCTCTCTGCGCAGGGCGTTATCCCCAACCACTGCGGCATAAACTCTTGCGCTCCGCGCTACATCTTCGCTCTATCCAAGACTTCCAGGTTGTATGTATGGCTGGGGCCATACGTGATGTTTTGCAGCGATGGTGTTCGTTTCTTTTTCTTTTCTCTCCTTGCTGGACCTTTAACGCTTCATTCCCTACCTCAACAAGCTCCTGCTCCAGCCTTTTCTCCCTAGGGCATGCATGCATTTCGTGACTTTCGCTCGGACGCCTGCGCGCGAATAAATATGCGAAGATATGAGGGTAGGAGAAAGGGAAAAAGGCAGTTTAGCCTTATCTTTATGACGCTTCAGCCGCGAGAGGAAACGCGACCCGAGAGAACGTTTTTTTTTTATGGAACGTATATCTATGCGTTGCTATCGCATGCAGGATTTTTTTTTCTTCACTTTCTGTAAGGATCAAGCACTCACTTCCTGTAATATTTACGTCTCTTTTTCTTTATACTCCTTCACTCATACTGCCAGTATACACTAGTAAACTAAAAGCCGCCATGGTCAATTTCCGTGCCTCTCCTGATTTCCTTCATTTGTTTGTTTTTTTTTTCTCACCTAAATTCGCCGCATAGGACGTAAGCTGCATACTTGTACAAAGGCAGTCATACTGGTTTTTCCTGAATATGCTGCATACTTTGGCCCGCATTCATAGTTACGTGTGGACATAAGCTCCTTTTGATATTGTTGGCCTTCTGTTATGTATATATATATATATATAAAAAGTACTACCAAAAGGAGTATAGCCAGAGCATACAAGTATTCAGCTTACATTGAGGCCAAGAGGACGAAAAAAAAGACAAGTGAGGCGCGTGTGCAGCGGATGGGAAGGGGCGCTCGTAGAAGAATAGTTCGAACGCTGGCACGACCAGGGCCACAGAGACTACGGAACCCACATCTACGCGTGAGGTTCGCTTGAGCGGGCCTCCGTCATCGAGACGAAGAGCGCCTTTTGTCGTTTCCTGGCACACGACCTCAGAGCAGCCTGCTGCCGTCTACCGAGCTGTGGGACGCCCAACTTTTCCTGCTCCGTGCAGCTGCTTCTACTTGGCCACGCCGGACATCGCTCTCTCCGCGAGGGTTCCATCTCTATGAGTCTCACCACCCTCCGGACTTCAAACAACAAGCTCGTGAGACTGCATAGTTTTACAGCGGAGCTGCTCAACCCTCGCTAGGTTGGTCTCGTTGTCGTGCGCAGCATCGCCGAGCTGGGAGATAGTGAAGGCAGAGCATAGGCGAAGAATAGGTGCGGAGAGAGAAAGAAAGAGAGACAGGCAGATAGTGAGAGAAATAACACAAAATTAGCTTTCTTGGCGAGGCGGGATTTGAGCCCGGGTACCCATGGTCCGAAGGCGAGCGTCATAACCACTGCTCTATACACCCACGCTTGCGGAACATGCATTTATGGGAACCATATGGTTGCAATGTACCGACGATTGTAACACAACTTGCTATGGGCGAGAAAAATAGAAAATGAGAGCGAGAGAGAGAGAGAGGGGGGGGAAGAGAGATAGAGAAAGAAAGAGAGAGAGAAATAAAAACAATACAAACTTTGTTAGCGAGGCGGGATTTCATCCCGGGTACTCACGATCTGAAAGGCGAGCGTCATAATTACTACGCTATGCACCCACGCTTGCCGAGCTCCGCTGTTTCATCAGATTTCACAAGCGTTGAACTGGCTTAATTTTGTTCTTGTTTTTGAACAATCATCATCTAGTTGAAGATGTTCTTTCTTGTCTATGCGCCGTCTAATGTAATTGTCGTGTGTTTCGTAATCACGCACCATTTCCTCCATTTTCCTCGCATCATACGCCTTGCAACTTGACAATCCTAACCATCCTGCAAGAAAGCAGGAAATGCACGAAAGAAACGCGCGCTACGCGCGGTAGTGGCGTCGTCTGTGCCAACGCTATGCCTTCTGCGCCTACTGCAGTACTTTCGCACGCTTTTAAACACTTTTTTCTTTATTGACGTGGGAGGTATAACAACAAAACTGTAGTGCGCAGTTCTATACGTTATCGCTTGAGAGAAATGAACTGCCAGCACTCAGAATGTAATGAAGACGAAAGCAAGTTTCACGACAATGCGCAACCTTTGATTTCAAGAAGAACGAGTCTCGACACGTAGGACAACGGCAGGCTTCGCGATGAACAGGTTTGCAAACGGTCAAAGCTTATTCTTTCGTCGCGTGAGCCTCTCCTCTCATCGTCCCCTCCACTTTCATTTCCCGGCATGCAGAAATCATAAACCGGGAAAAAAGCAGACTCGGTCGGGGTGACAGCGGATGCCCAGCAGTGCGCGCGTCCATGCATTCTTAAGAGCATCGGGTGGCCACTAAGACAACAAAAGAAACAAACGCAGAATGAACGAACCTAGACCGGAACACCGAGCAGGCGAGCCGCTCGGCGCGGCTTTGCGCGATGAATGTTTTCGAAATGAATATTTGACGAAGCGACGGCTTTGCTCCGAGTAACTTTAGCCGCGGCTGTGCAGCTACACGCTGGCCCGCTGTAACTGGTTGAATTCTGAAGGCGGGCAGAGACAGCGAAGCGTTAAAATTTCATAATTCCCAGTGGTTTCCTTCCCGGAGAAAGATGGGTGGATGTGGGTCGCAATCGGTAGCTAAGCCGCAAACATTCACCCACTTGTTTTTTTTTTGCGTTTCTTTTCTCCTTTTTTTTTGCTTTTTTTGTTGTCGCTTCATATACGAAGGCAACTCTTTTCATTCAATTATTCACAGCACGCCCGTTACTGATAAACAATGTGCCCACACAAACAACGATGAAATGAATTTTTGAAATCTTTGGCTGCATACAAGAAAGCTGGCATTCACGTCTGTCACCTCTTTCTTGTTTTTCCCTCTCCCTTTTTCATAAAAGATAAAATTTTGAATCACAGTGCATGTCCATCACAACAGTACAACCATATATACGAGTATGGCTGTGAGCTGCCCCTGGAAACAGTGGTTGAAGGCTGAGCTGCAACAAAATTTCACTTTGGCTAAATTAGTTTTAAATGAGTAGTATGTAACCACTGAAGCCATTTTGGCAATCTTGTAGAGCTTTTTTGTTAGCAGCCTTTAAACAACAGCTTAGCAGACGACGCGTTCAGCTTGTGGTTAGTGGTTACGACGCAAGTCCCCAGCACATAGCTTCTGCGATTTTTCAGTGCGCCGTCGGAAAGACAAACTTTATCGAACGCATTGCGACGACTTGACGATCGACCGTTGTCTGTGCAGGTGCTCCTTGAACACCGTCCCCATCGCTCGTCAGCCCACAAAGCTGTGAAGGCACTGTTGTCTTACTTGAGGACGACTGGCCTATGTGAACGCCTTTGAATTGCTCAGGCCCTCCGCGTGCGTGCGCGAACTCACCGTGTCCTTCCTCCCCCTCCTCCTCTCTCTATCTCATCTTTCTATTCCCTCTTTCCCGTCCCCCAGAGTAGGGTAGCCAACCAGACGCATTTCTGGTTAACATCCCTGCCTTCTCTTTCTCTCCTCCTCCTCCTCCTCCTCCAGTGCGCCGTGGGCAGTTGCCAGCGTCGCCTTATCACGAAGGTCACACCGAGGAGCCACGCTTTCTGGATGAGGCGTCACTTCCAGGATGTGGTGGTAATGGCGGTGTAATTATTATCATTATTCCTTTTTTTCGTCAGTTTAGGTATCAAAAACGGTTATTCTTGCGCGCTCCTTGGGGCGCTCCCACTCGTATTTCAAACGTGAAACTTTGCATGTAGGCTCTTGTACGTTTTCATGATCTTAAACTAGGGTTATTACGGGTTCTAAAAGTTCATTTAAGTTGGCCTTTAAGCTGTCTCGGCCGTACACCCACCTCACGTGGGATCTCAAGATAGCGCTCATCGTTTCTTGCGTGTGTATCTTTTCCGGCAAAGAAAACTTATCACAATACCGTAACTGCGATGTTATTCCTGGTACTATATCGTTTATTCAGAAATATCTGGTACTTGTGCTAAGGCGGCATTTCTGCTTGTGCCAATATTTCTATGAAAGTTCTGGAATTTTCCGTACAGCAAGGTGAAGGGTTCGTGCGTTTAATAAATATGGGCTGCGAAGTGTGGTTTCGGAGGAGATCAACTTACCGAGACTGAAATTCAAAGTGTGTATGCTGCCATGGCGGAGACGTAACTAAGTTCGGCATGGCCACCTTGTCTAAGAGTCACGCAAGATGAAGAGCTAGCGATTATCTCTAAAAAAATAATCCAAAATAGGCGGCGCGACTTCCTCAAACATGATGTTCATTCGAAAATGAAAGGAACATTTCATCAAAATGGCATACTACACTAAAGGCATATCATGTTTCACACATTTCTCGTGTGTTATTTGCCTATACGTTTCCTCTCCCGTTTATAGGCATTATTTGTGTTTTGTTTTGTTCTGTCTGTGTTTCCGTCAGTTTTTCCCCTCTTTTCTTTCCTCCTATTTTCATTTCCTCTATTCCCTCCTCCTGCAAGAGTAGGCAGGCGTTGTGCCCCTCTCGGTGGCAGTTGTCAGCTTGATCCCCCCCTATTACTTTCGTGTCCTTGTGTGTATATGTGTACATACCGAATAATAATAATAATAATAATAATAATAATAATAATAATAATGATAATAATAATAATAATAATAATAATAACAAATAATAATAATAATAATAATAATAATAATAATAATAATAATAATAATAATAATAATAATAATAATAATAATAATAATTCCTATCCTTGATTTTTATCTCTTCTCTAAGTGCGTAAGCTTTTGTTGATCAAAAGGCCACATTTAAACGTTTTGATCTTACCACCGTAATCGACTACAACAATCTACGAACATGCACAAAGAAATGAGAGTATAATAGATTTGTCTGTGCTTCTTTGTGTCCGTATTCGCGAAGCTGCTCTAACGTAACAGCCGCCATCGATCGACCACCGTCAAAGTGGTCGTCCCGTTATCATCCTGACCACTATCATAAATGTCGGATACCCGAACGCCAGGCAATGAGAAGATGTTATGTAAAGGGGTGTTTCTTGAATACGGGCCCTCCTCAACGACAAGATATATGCACTTTAGTTACGCAAGGCGCGAATATACGCCCATGCACGTTGCCTTTTCTCTCCTCTATTTGAAAGAAAAGCGAGAATTCAAGCAATTCAGGAAAAATCATCACAGGTGGCTCAAGAATTTCAAAACAGATTCTTCAAAACAGAAACACAACAAACGCCCAATAAGTTCTAAGTTTAAGCTTGTCGCAATAGACCGAAGATATTGCAGTGTGGCGTCATCCCTTTAGGTTATGGTTATGGAATCGTAGTTGTCGCCTTACTACATATGCCTATTCATGACACGTTGCCGTTCGCTATTTTACCGTGGCTTCGGCGAAACACAGCGCCATCAAGCACATCGGGGCCGTCAAAAGTTATTGAGCGAAATAAAGGATGCGTAGGCGACACTAAACCGTCAAGCGCGACTGCCATAGGCGAGAACCTCTGTTTAGACACGAAAATGAGTCTTTCGCAGAACATTCACAGGCTATCCACGCAGATGAAGTAAACACTGAGGAAAGGTTTGAAAAATAGAAAATGACGAATTGGCTAATAATAACGTGACTGTTACAGTTCTCGGTATTGAAGCAGAAATATCGACAGCATTATTCGGTTTGTGGAAATGGTTGTGCACAAACATTAGGATTAGTCAGGGGTATGCTCGCACTTGGAGCTCCAAGCCTTAGCGCCTGAAATTAAGATGGAGTGGGATGATATAATGAATTACTGAAGCGCTAGTGTGGCACTCATTAGAAGAGCTTTTACGGGAAGCCATGTATACCAACAGGCGCGTGCTCCCGATGTGCCGTAAACGACGCAAAAGACATCTTCGGTGCAGCCATCTTCAGGTGCTTAAAACTGCAGGTTTCTCATGACGCCACTTCCAAAAGTGCCTCCAAATTAGGAGCGAGTGCGATATCCTCAACTCACCAGTCATGGAAAAGTCAACCCAGAGACAAGCCACGGAAAATGTCTAGCGGCATGGGCGCTGCCAGAAATGGTCTTCCAGGCAGACTATGGCTGCTGTGAAGGATACATCGGCATCCGCAGCATTTCCTACCCCTCAAGAGCCGCACTCATCTGAAGTTGAAGGCTCGTCGCTGACAGAAGCCAGCAAGCCTGTCTTTTCTGAAGAATGACCTGTACTATCGTGTTCTCAGATTGTCAAGGAGTAGCAGTGTTTTGCTCCTTCTCTAATTCTCTCTCTTTCTCTGCTTGGGATAGCCTCAATGGCCGATTCAGCCAGGCTCATATCATTTCATAAAAAAAACCCCGCCCCTTCCATTCCGTGAAGGTGGTCGAACAGCGAAGCTGTGAATTTGCGGCCGCTTTGCTGGCCCGAATGGCGCTACTGGTTGGAAATGGGAGGCATCGGCGTCCCCGGGCGACGGCGTTCCAAGCGCGTTGCGAGTGATGTGACACATCGGCGTCCACGGGCAACGGCGTTCATAGCGCGTTGCGAGGGTCGCGTCGGCGTCCACGGGCGACGGCGTTCCTAGCGCGTTCCTCACAACGTGAGCAAGCTCTCGCTGGCACTCACGTCGGGTGGCTTCTTCCTCGAAAGTAGTTCCAATCTTCGAAGACTCACCGCGAATCTTACCATTGCTCAATAAAAGTTTTCATCCATCCATCCATCCTCGAAAGTACCTTTGTTCATACCCCACCGAGCCTCTCACTGACCTCCATTTCGCAAACGATCATTGGCTGCCTGACTCATTCGCCCCTTTCTCGGCACAGCGCAGCTGTCTGCCTCACTCTCGCCCTTCTCGCTCCCAGGTCACGTGACCAGCGTGACGCCAAGCAACGCGACGGTACAGGGTCGACCAAGAACAGATCCGCTGTTAATAAACATTTGGTGTAACTAGTTACCCTGTCGTTTCGCAGCAGTGTACTTATGCTAATGATCTATATTAATGATGACTCGTACGCCGCTGAATGTTACTTACCTCCGTGAGTGCTCTTGGTGATGACGTAGCCGTCGACCCTCTGCCACGATGTCACGAACACGTGGTCAGCCAGATGACTGGGAATTGGACACTGTAGAAGCACGGAGTTGCCGGAGAGAACGTGCCTGTCCGAGAAGCGTATCTCGTAATTGGTGTCCAGCACTGCGTCGAAAAAAGAGGCGCAATTTCTTATTGAAATGTGCATAGGATGACCCCGGCGGTGCAAGGGATCACTCGTACAATCTTATGCTTCCGGAACTAATGACTTAAATATTCTCCTCGTTGTCGTTGCCATCGTCCCCACAATCATCGTCCCAACCGCCAGCACTATCGTCATAAAAGTATTTACATTGCAGGACTAAAACCTCTATCTTACACCAGCCAAAATTATGATACTTGCAAATATAGTACGAATCTAATCACATCACATGGTCCTCAGCCGTCCTCAACTGCGTTTACCTTCTCTTGGCACTGATTCTTGTTTTATAATAGACAACCAGTGACGTGTTCTACTAATTACACGTGTCCGGCCCAACTTCCCTCCTTCTTCCTAATCTGGAATATAATATCAGCTACCCGCCTTTTCTCTCTACTCCATGCTGCCGCCTTCCTATCTTGCATTCGTACTGTTATCAATTTTCTTCCGTTGTTCGTTGTGCGGTCCCTATATTGCATTAAAGTTTACTTTTTACCCTGCAATTTTCTGTGCCGTAGTTTGTACTAGCAAAATAGTATAATTATACAGCATAAATTCTTTAGAACAAAGATGCCGCAAATGTTGCCCTCTACACACAGCTGTGTCGTGCTCGCGAACGATGAGCTTATCAGTTCGCTTCCACCGTCTACCGTACGCTGCTGGTTAAAGAGTTCTCGGTTCAAGGAAGCGCTGTAATGGCCAGGCGACCTCTTTAGCTACGCAGAAACACGCGTGCATCCATCTCATCAATGATTGTACACTAACCCAGGCAAGCTACCACCGAACGGAGAAACAAAGGCGCCCTCTTCATCGTGAGCCTCTCGACAAGTCACAGCCCTCTTTGCTATACACCACAAAAAAAAAGCACCAGCAGCACCAGCTTCCTTGTTAACCCTTGCGAGATAGTCCTCGCTCGAAAGCAAACAGTGTTGGCCAGGTAGCCTTCAGTAAATGCACGAAGGCACTGTGGAGCGTGCCGTTCCCACCGCTTAGAGGCATGCGTTTTGTGCGCTGTAGATACAGCGCGAAAGTTGGTCACGCCTAATTTTTGATCAAAGGAATGGACACACTGTACAGCTTGAATGCGCCAAGTCTATTTCAATTTAACCCACGACGCCTTGTGAAAGTTAAGGGTCTGACTTTATCTAGAGCGTATTAAAGTGAGGCTGTTAACAATTTCGGCGCGCATTAGCTAAGACCATAGCACAGGACTTTATTGCACACAACGCACCGCGGGATGGTACCCAAGGAAATTTAGTTTGTACTGGAATATGTGTCTGGAAGCTTCGTTCGAAAAGGTCACTTTGCTGTGTAGAGTGAAAACAGTTGGTAGCCTTTTTAAAATTAATACGAAAGGTCAAACGTAGCATTCACTGAGGCCAAGACAATGAGAGAATAACGCGTGTGTTTTTGTTTGTTTTGAAGCACTTTTTTTCGTTTACGATAAATGGCGGTAGAATAGAAGGTTGCTCTTTGCAAAATTTAATAATTCAGACAAGATGGGCTACGGTAGAGTTGCCTACTTCATCTACGTAATAATAAAAACCGGTTGACAAAGAAAAGAAAAAAATAAATATAAAAATAAAACTTCGTACAGCCAACGGGCATTCTCGAATAACTTAGCAATACGTAGCGAGCAGAAATGCACGCGACAAAGCGATTTCCATTGCTCAAATTCAGCACGCTATTCCATCGTCACCTGAATTCTGAATACGCTATTTCGATATGAAGTCGTTCGACTGAAGCTTGACTTAAACTCGCACTGAAATTCTCTTTATGCATAAAACATCTCAATTCTATTACCTGCGCAAACGGTGGCTGCGTTTAAACATTAACGTTGTCGCAGCATGTACACAAGGAATTACCAACGGCACGTTGCGGGAAGGAACTGGTAAACCCTACAGTTTTTAGAATTTTCTTTTCTACATTACGCGAAAGTATATACTCGAATACTTTGCCGGTTTTTTTTTTCTACGCACACAGACTACACGTGAAAGAGGCGGCCATAATGGTTTTAGACAAGGAATGTACGTCGAGCGAAAAAGTGTGGCCGGTTGTTATAAGGCGGAAAATGGGAGGCATTTGTCACGCCTGTCGTTTTTTTTTTTCTGAACAGATCCAGAAATCGGTGAATCAGTAAGTTCCTTGCACACTTCATATGCTGGTAAAGAATCGGTGGAACTATGTGTTCCAGTGGGGGAAGCCTTGCCAAATTTCTCTTTTGTGTAAACTTTTGCACACCCAAGTGGGCTCTGTTACAACTGCAGCGTCGTTTCATAATGCCAAAGGAAATTATTTCGTGCTTTGGATGGTTCTCTCTCGGCTAACACTCTTCTTCGTGTACGCCAATTAAGCATTTGCTCATAAATATTCTAAAGCCTTTTTTTTTTCTTTCTTGTTGTGCAACGTAGTAGCGCTTCATTACTGTAAAACAGTTTCAACAGGGACAACACTTATCATATGATATAATCTTGCATATATATCAAGGATAGCCTAAGCCGACACGAACAAAACGGGACAAAACTGTTAATACGAGCAATAGTAACAATCTATCAATCAATCAATTAGCCAAGGTATCACTTAACTACCCCAGAACAACCCTAATATCTGATGCTCGCGCATAGATACTGTAACGAAAATTGAGGTACTAATAATAATAATAATAATAATAATAATAATAATAATAATAATAATAATAATAATAATAATAATAATAATAATAATAATAATAATAATAATAATAATAATAATAATTGTAAGAAGAAGACAAAGAAGAAAAAAAATTAAATTGCGTACTATATTGTACCTGGAACAATTTGAATGTCTTCGTAATGGTGCACGCAATGAACCAGGAATAAATGGTTAAAAATAAAAACGATGTAAAGGAAGCCAGTGTAGGGGTGAAAAGAAAGGTTGCGCAACAGCAGACAAGATGTGCGAAAAGCAGGAAAACAATAAGGCAGTACGAGTATGGAGGCGAGCTAGTAATAATACATATAGTATTAACAACAAGTGTGGAGCCTCGTACGGAGATCCCGTTATCGCACACATGCGACGCACATTTTCCCCACGTAGCTTCAACCTAATCCGCGAATCCGCCCAGTCAGGGGTACATTTCCATCGTCGCACGGAAAGATGTACGACAATCGCTTTGACTGGCATCCGCTCTGCCTGAAAAGACAGACGGAAAATGGACCAGGCCGAGCGAGGAAGGGAGGGAAAAGGCGAACGAGAGGAAGGAAGGAAGACAACAGAGGTGAAGGGCTTGTCCTTTTCCGCGTGGCGCGCGATAATCGAGTTAGCTTGACTAATGGATGGCCATTGTGACCGGGCACAGAGAGCGTGCTTCAACACCGCGTCCGCCGACCCGGCGGCATTGCTTTGGCTAGCGGCTTTGCCTAATTGCCTCGTCAGCTCGGCAGATGCAACAGCCGGCCGCGTATGTGAGACTGTGAGCGATACGTGGGAGACGGGCGAGGCGCGTGCTCAAAGCGCCTAGGCGAGTGGACAACGGGAAATGGAAGTGTTTGTCTAGCCGCGCGAAAGCGGTGACTCCGCGGTGACACGTGCTTCAACAACAGTCGTTCTGCCTGACAATTAAGTTACCGCTAAAAGGGTGTACATGACACCCCGTTCACACGAGAAAATAAACAAGTAAATCGATGAAACACGTTCACTTGGCCTCAAAACTAACTACACACGCCTTGTGCAAAGTGAAATTAAGACAAAGTAGTCTGAACTTGCTTCCGTCAGCTTCTTTGACTTTGTGAAAATGTCCTTAATAGGGCCTTTAGGGTTGACAGAGTAACAGAACGTGTTCCTTGATGATGATTTACATGGGACTGGTGCACTAAGCGGGGAACGAAACAGAATACACACAAGGGATGCTCTTCCCATGTCCAGTGTCCTTGCGGCTTGTTTCGTTTTCGTCGCCACTTAGTACAGTTAGTCATTATGGGCCTCTAGGGGTCCTAACAGACTTCGCTGAAAGCACAAGGGGCATGGGGTCGTGTTTCACTTGTCGCTCACTATATTAGCGTTAGCTCAGTGCGTGTTCTTCAGGTACATCACAATATCGCCTTCAGGCCGCTAACGCTTCCTACATCACGTAAAGGCGGTTTACTGCCCAACATTTTTACTGTCGCCGTGTCAAGGGCTCGGCGACCATAATTTTTCTGACCGGTGCCTTCTACATTCATTATTGATTTTTTACTCCGCCATTCCCACCCCTGTATTGTCAAGTTTACAATGATGTACGAGTATAGGTGAAATACCTGCAGTATATATCGCTGTGTTACTTATTGTTTATATTTTTCCTGTAACAGAAGGAAACGACTGCACACTAAAATCAACAAAACAGTAGACTGAAACAGTAGACCGAGGGCGACAATAAGTAAACCCATGGCATAGAAGCAAAAACGCAGTCATCAGTTAAAATAGTAACATATAGAATGCCTGCAATATTGCACTCCAGTATAAATTAGAAGTCACGAAATATGATCATTCAAATATACATACCTAAAATATTTCTACATATGAAAACAGTATCAGGAGAGCCACCAATAGTGCGCGTCTGAGATGACTCGAACGCACAATTCGATAAGCCACGCGTGTAATGATTTACACAGACAGAAAGCCCTCTGTACCCGACATTGCAAAGTACCGCCTAAATTATTTAAATTGTATACGGCGAACAGGAAAGAGCACAGCACGCGTTTACGTTTCTTCAGAAGGGATTTAGGCTAGCCAACCGGTGTTGTTCTGATTACCTCCACCCCTCCTACAATATTCCTTTCGTTTTGTCTCGCAATATGATTTTTTCGACCCTGGAATATATCAACGGATTGAATATTTTTTATACAAAAAGACAAGCTTGTATAGACCCCGTATAAAATAAAGAAAAAAAGAATTGTTAGCGTTCACACATTTTCGAGCTCAAAATTATCACAGTATCAAAGCGAAAAAAATTTTTTTGTCTCCTCGCTGAATAAAATTTACCTCCCGCAAACGACACTCTGCCGCAGACAGTACTCGCTGAGATTTGGTCCAATTTGAAATCGAAATTTGACATAAAGTTGCACCCGAGAAGCCGTCGCGGCACTTCATTGCAGAATGTAATTACATTGAAAATATAAAAATCGAAAGGATTCAAGAGAAGGCATCGAACGTTTGAGGCGGAGCATGATCCGATTCACGAAAAAAAATTCATGGGAAGATGTCGAAATTCTTAGTTGAAAACAGCAAAAATTGCAAACATACAACTAATACTTCAACCAAGTACCATCACCAGATAGCGCCAATGTAACCCCACCAGCTGGGGAGAACTAAACTGTACGTGTGTACCTCCCTTGTGATAAGATCAGCTCACGTTCTGGGTGCTATCAATGAAAAGTTTTAGCCCTAGTAGAAAAGGCTCTTCACGAGGAACTCACTGCTTTAGAGATTTCGAAATAGGACATTAAGAACTCTTTTTCTTCACAGCTTTTAGACTCCAGGATCCAATAAGAGGCACACTATATGCTACTCAGAGCAAGGTTGGGGGCGGGGTTAATGGCAACCAAACATCTAACCATGAAGCGTGTACCTCGTTCCGTACCCCACTCGAGAAGTGAACGGGCCACATCATTGGCCAGCTAGCATTCGCCCTCATTTGGGAGCCGAACTGGAGACGATGATTGTAAATCTCCACATTGCTGTTGTCAAACGTTACTTCCAGGTAATAAAATTTTTCCGGTAGTCATAGTCTGACACCTTCCTGGTTGGCTCATTTCATGGGGTTTTTCGGTTAGGCGGCGGTGCCACGTTGCATTCCAGGCTTCGCTGATAGGTAACTATAACGTTTTCTTCACGTGGAGAATACTTTCATCCCGTAATGCATCGTGCTACAGTCATGTGGATGGTGTTTGAAATCGGGCTAGCGTGGCGCATCGAGGTGGACGAAGTGAAGACAGGCTGGAGCCCGGCGACTGCTTCGGCTAGGCTTGGAACGTTGTGTTCGCTATGTTAGAACGGCTCAGAGCTCGGCACTAATAAACCCTGCAGAAGTGTCTCTTTGCACAGCTGTAATTGACCTTCAATTAAACTATACCTACCGATCGTTCATCTCAGAAGAACTCGCACTATCTTCTCAAAACTTCTCTTACGTTAGGATGTGGTAACAGTTAGCGGTCGCTGCGGAAACTGCCTCATTGTAAGGACAATGGTCATTATTAGTGCTGGGAACCCGAATACTGGACAATCAAGAAATGATCATAGGCAAGAAAAGATTGGCGAATACGAGCCATTTTCAGGCTCAACGAAGGTTCGTGTGGCCTTTCAAGATAAACTGTCCACTTATGCATGTATGTTGTTGGTTTAAAGGCCGCACGATGTGCGATTGTTTAGCATGCATTCTTCATAATCAGATCCGCCCCTGTTTGTTTTTTTTTTTTTACTTATAATGCGGCGTTGCCCTTGTTATATCCGGCATACTATAACACCCCATAGCGGCGCAGCCGCTCTTCCTTAGTTGCTTCTGTCCCTCACAGAGTGTTGCCTTTGTTCCTTCTGCATGCAAGACGCTCGCCGCTGTTTCTATACTGCCACTTTATGGAACGGCAATGAAAGCTTTCTTGCATCTTCACACACCTTTGCTTTCTTTTACTGGCCTGTCTCCTGGCGGTATTTTGGATGACACCGTTCGTACGAGTTCCTCAGGAGGGAGAAATATCGTTCGGCAGTGGTGTTTCCTGTATAGCCTTTTCGCGTAAGAACGTACGGAACCATGCAAAAAGGCAGAAAAGGAAGCCAGTATCGTTCTACGACCAGTGTGCTTCGGGAGTGACAGATACGCAAACATATGCAGCAAGTTCTCGTTCAATACCATCCGCATACGGCCTTAGGCTCCATGCCGAGGCGGGCTTCTGTGACGCACCGCCTGTCTTAAGGTGTTGTTTGTTATCAAGCGGAATATATTGCTACAGGGCTCAAGTTTCGCCATGGAAAGACGAATGGGATATGGGCGGTACAAATGCAAACACAGAATGACACGTTCGGGTTAGGGGAAGAGACGCAAAAAGAACGAGATAGTGAAGTACGAGGGTGGGGGAGGAGAGCCCATGGATGGCGCACAAATTCTGACAAGTATTGATTGGAAAGGAAACGACGGGTGGAAATCCTGGCAGACCATGCAAACGGTGAACCGAGTGAGAAAACGAATACGTGGCCTGTTCGCCGAGATCGCCCTCCTCTGTCTTCGGATAGCTTTTTCAGACGTTCAAACTGACACTCTTAGCTCCTCCCGGTTGGCGCCCTCCATTTTATAGATTTTTTGCTTCAACCGCAAGTTCCGAAATACGATGCTTGGCTTTGAAGGGAAACTGTGGCGTGGATACATTTATTTGATTTGAATACAAGTGGGCTGTTAACCGGTAATGAACGTACTGCATCTTTTTTATTCTTACAAATTAACATTCAGCACTACCAGGGGACGTGTACGAACCTAAACTATGTAGGATAATAAACTCTCTCCCACAAGTGAGCTGGGTATTTAAGCCACACCAAAAGCGTATTCAGTGCAATACTTGTTACTTTTGAGACGTTATTATTAATTAGGAGCCAAGGGGCCAGTAGACTGAGTATACCATCAAATAAACTCCCGTAAAAAACACAGAGTGTCTTTAGTCATAGGACAGTGTTCAAAAGTGCTCGAAGCAAGAATGTTTAGAAAATGATAAAACACGCAGATTCTGGTTTTCTTGACAAGGCATTCTTACATTAAAGTTCCGCTGAATTCTGCCACGAAACATGCAACCACTCGGTCTAGAAAACTCAAGCTTTATGTAGCGATCTGAGCGGGATACACCATTGTTTCTTAATGTGCTGACTCTATACAGAATGAATACAAGATAATCACACTTTTATGACTTGGGGACCATTTGTATAGCGAAAAATGTACGGCTACGGGACAGTTAGTTTGGAATTATTTTGTACCTGTGTATTGCTATGCTACGGATACACACGGCCTGTATATTTTTCTTTACTACTTGAAGCATGCACATTCGTACATTCGTCGATTAAAGTTGAACCTTTACAGAAAAACACCAGGTGATTGCAATTCTGCGATCACTCTGGAAAACATTATTAGTGATTACGTATTCGTACATTTGCAAGGAAGCGATAATTTATGCTAGCTGGCCCACTAAAAACAAAAGCAAGCAGTTAACATGAACGGAAAGGCGTGGCTTTTCACTGCAGCTACTTATTTGCTCATTTCATTCCATTATTGCAGAGAACGTCTAAACAGATTGCAGCGAGAAAGCTTTTGCACGGTACATTATTCCTATTTGCGGCCACATGTATTTCTCGCAAACTGGTGGCATTATTTCTATAAGTGTAATAAGAAAGCTGCTTTGAAGGAGCTTTGTTTGAAGGTGTGAACTGTGAACTTCTCTCTTCCTTCTCCTCTTTCAATCCCTTCTCCCCCTTCCCCAGTGCAGGGTAGCCTACCGGGCTCAGCCTGGTTAACCTCCCTGCCTTTCCCTTATGACTTTTCTCTCTTCTCTCTTCTCTCTCTGCTTTGAAGGCGGGATATCATGGTACGTTGACGACAGTAAGTGCGAGGGAACGTTCTTTTACTGCTACGGCTATCTCGGTATTCAAAGGTTGAAAACAAATTGCCACAAAGATACATGCAAGAGAAAGCGAAGAGTGAATGTCTATTACCAGGGAACTCCTGAATCATTCTTCTCTCTGTCTCAGCATTCACAAATAAGCCTGAGTCCTCCATCCTAGTCACGTATGGGGGATGCCTACTCTGCTTCGCCATAACGTTTCTACCTGTACTCGCCCTAAGTGAAGGACTGAGGTTGTGGGTAAGCGCAAAGTTCACAATGATAGGATGTCGTGTGCACTTTCATAATCGTCAGAGATATAAAACGGCACGATTCTTTGGCAGTGGTGTGAGTTTTTGCCTTGCAAGATTTTCTTACATAACCTTAAATCATGACTGCTCCTCTTTGATAATTCCTTCCATTCTGCATAAGGATGGCAAGGTATGTCATAGAGAGCAGGTTAAAAGGTAGCAAAGGAGGACAGAAGCTACTTGGGGAAAAAAAAGAAACGAAAAAGGATGCTTCGTCCTCTACCAGCATACAATGACACCTTTGCTGGAAGGCGGGACATGACGTAAGGTGTGTTGGGGGCCCCCCAGATAAAGCTATTACCCTTTGGTGCACGAAGGTAATGCTTTCGCTCTTGCGTTCCTCCTGCATGGAGGCTCCTTGAAGAGAATTAAGTGTATTCCTCTACCTGCGAGTTAGAGGCATTAGGTTAACCGTTTATACTTTCTTCTTCTGTTGAAACTGACATGTGTTAACACTTGTGGCACAGGCGTGCGCAGAACACTCGAACTAAGCACTGGTGAAACTATTTATAATCGAGACGGAGAAAAATATCCGTGGCTTTGCTTGTTGTGGCATACCTACTGGAATTTAACGTTCCTAGTGGTTACGCTATCAGTCTGAAGTGGTGTTCATGGGAACATGAAAGGAGGAAACAAGAGAATGCGCGTCATCGTGCCTGTGTGCATGGACGCATGTATGCGCGTCAGCGTACGCGATCGCCTGCTTGTGCTTGCGAGCTTTGTGAGCACAAATATTCTGTCCGTTACTGGATGAAAACAAGCTGAAATATGCTGTCGAAGCACTGGGTGTCCCGCAGTCATCGTTATGGCAACAAATTTACAAAGCGACGGACACAATATATTCAAAAGAACCAAAAGCAGCGTGGGTACACTGCTCGTCATAAACAGAGCGCGCACTCATAAAGGCGCCAGTATGGTTGGATGCCCGTGTGTTGTGCGTGCGTGCGTGTGCGTGTGTGTGCGTTATACCCATTTGGGACGGTCATCTAAATTCACCGAGTTGGCGGCTCGCCGTCGCCTCAGCGGGAAACACCACCGGCTGTCGCATTAAATCGTTCCCCTTGGCCGACGATCGATCCTCGCTTCCGGTCCCAAGTGGGCTAACTCGCGCGTGTTCCTGCCTTAGAAAAGGCCGCTTTCCGCAACCTGACGCCCGCAGCCGGCCCTGCCTCGAATCGCGCGGAACCTTGCGCGCACCGCCGCTTCACGCTGGTCGCGCTCGGAAAGAAGAAATCGGCGCAGCTGCCCAAAGAATGGTCTTTATACGGGAGCAAGCGGAATACTTGCCAAGTGGAACGACTCAGACAAGAATGCTGTTCTTGCTTCCGAAGTTCGCGATACTGGAGTGCGTCTCCACGCGCGTGATAGCATTGCGAGCGATAAAAAAATAAACAAATACAGTATAACAAAACCTAGTTTTTAGAAGGTGGGGCGACACGAACGAGGTTCTTGAATGCGCAGGAACCCAACCACGACAGTCGTTAAGCGGAAACAACATCTGCGCGAGGCCGCGCTAGAATCGACGAAGGCTCTCCGCTTTAATCATTTTAGCGGCAGAAAATCCAAAGGCAGTCTCCCGCTGTCGCAAGCAGATGCCATTGAAAAGGCGCACTCGGCAGCTTAATTGCTACACTAATTAAGCAGTTTGTAAAGGCATGTAGAGTGCGTGCTAGAAACAAATTGCATGTCGTGTTACGCTGAGTTGATGCAAAAATGCTCAGTTAAATTGGACGAGCGTAATCGACATCGAACGTAGTTGGGCAGTACTTTTTTTTTTTGCCTGTGTAGCTCAGTTATATTTTTGTGTGGGCTCCTGCAGTCAAAACGTATGTGAAAGCCAGTATTCGGAGAAATTTCGCGCACAACAGCTGTATTCTTTATTACTTTCTTGCTATGCTATTTATGTCATTCTGGATACTTACCACACACTGGTAAATTTTGAGAAGCTTTCTGATGTATTATCAACCCCATCTGGACCACCGCGGCTGCTACCATCATCGTCATCATCAAGTCCTCTGGCTTACTAAAGATTTCCATTAAACATGTCCTCATTATCTGCTCCGCTTTATCTACGAATATGATCCGCATCCACTTCTCATTTAAGGTTGGTTGCTGAAATGCTGCATCTTTGATGTGCAAGAGACGCTAGGAGACGTTACCTCAAGGTTTCACTAACGTCGTTGTAATGCTGCATCCAACAATATAGTGCATTTATTTTCTTTGTTGGACGAGTCCTGTCCGCAATGTGAAGTCAAGTGCAACTTCACGCAATTTCAGCATTCGTGAGTGTAAACGAAAACAAAAGAAAAAAAATTGGGTCCAAGTCTAACGCCTCGAAGCACGAAGTTGTAGGCACAGGCTTCACGGAGCGTCATTGACAGACTATTTCATATCACTGCCCGCCTTTTCTTATGATTTCACGCTTAGTTCCTAGCTCCTTAGGCATCCAGTCCTTATATAACATATCTCTCACTCAACTAAAGAAATGTCAAGAATCTCTGGCTGAGCACACTCCGTCGGGTACTTCGAAAGTCTTACTAAGCCCACGTTCCCATTTTCAGAAGGCAAGGTGTGTTGTGATCCTTGCGTGGCTGCTACTAAATGGCATCCTTGCTTCTAAATTCAGGGCGCAAGCGAAGTCTGCGGCGTACAAATGAAATCAGGGTGTCATTATTCTGAATTTAGCCGCACCATACCGTCGTCCAGTACTAATTAGCAGAAGAGCGTGCAGAAATGGGTGGAACTACTAACGAGCTCACTGCAAACCTCCTGGCGTGCCTCTCAAGCACGAATCTCATCGTGGACCACACCTTCGTTATCTGCCCTCGGAGTACAAGAATATGCCTGTCGCAAAGTGCGCGGATCTGGTGTGAAAATATTGATCGTCTCTTTTGGAATTTTAAGTTTTTTTTTTTCTAAGCACATCTGGGCTCTTTATAAGGACCAGTGCACGGCAAAGATATATAACAAAGAAATGCAGCGCCTGGTGTTGAAGAGTTGTTCTTGATATTCGTAAATAACTGATTTTAATGCCTTGCTATATAAGCGCAGATTGTAAAAGTAGAATCCACGAGACTTATGCGTTTGCTTCTGCAGTGTTCTTGCCATATGTGTCGTAGTCGTCATGGTAGTTATCGTTTGTGTTTAGTTGTTGTCGTCGACAATGTTGTTGTTTTTGTTTTGTGACGGACGTCCGTCCATCCGTCCGCTTCAATATACCTGTCTTCATTTCAGGTATATCGTTGCCTATTCTGTGGCGCTTATACATAGCCCAACGTGAAAATCTTCGTATTACTTCATGGTGTTAAAACTGTAATACGTGCAAAATATATATGTTACGGAGTTTAAAGGTGCTATGACACTTCAACTTTCAAACAACTGAAAAAGTCGTACGCGCTCTTTTCCTGGAGGTTTGCGCCATGTCATTGTTTGAGCACGTCGCACAATCACAGTAGGCTATGAATGTCGCCCTGCTGCTTCATGCGTGTAGCGTCCAGGATATTCTTGCTTTCTGGTACGTCGTTTCCAACACAGCAACCAGCGTAGAAGAAGAAGTAGTGGTACCAAGCAGCTACAGGCCCCAACTTCTGGTACATGTAAGCTGTGCCACGAAAAGGCAGATATAAAGCACATGCTATCGGACTGCCCGCTATATTCCGAGCCCTTGCCAGATTTGAGAGAGGCATCAAGCCTACGTCTCTGCGAGGGTGGGTCTGTCCAATCCTCTCCTCAACAGCAGCGGATGCCAAGGAGCTGTCGCGGTCACTCATCGACTTCCTCCAAGACCCTGCAGTTCCAACGGTTTGCGCACGGCTTCGGGGCTGCGAATACACGCCCAAGCCCAGAGACACCACCAACACCTCTCTCACTACCACCACTGGAAGGTAGCTGACAGTTAAACCCCCTTTCCTTTCCCGACCTTACAGTCACCGCAGCGACACATTCGCGCAAAGATTACACTTAAACGTGATTTCAATAAATGAACCCCCGCATCGCCACAATCATTTTCTTCGAAACGTTGAGGGACACGAATTGTCTGAGCCTGATGACCGTAGAAGGTACCCGCTTTGGTAGATCAGCACTTATGGCGTTCGGCCGTTGAGGACGAGGTCGCGAATTGAATTGCCGGACGCGGCAGCCCCAGTCTGATGGAGGTGGAATATAAGATCACTCATGTACTTGGAT